>NW_026693068.1:0-142232 GCF_021218885.2 Marmota monax | reverse complement strand
AATCTTTCCACATTACTTTTAAAAATCTTTTCATAATTTTTAAAAATCTTTCATGTTGATTATTCAATGGACTAAACAGATTAGGAAATGAAATAACCATGAAATACTTAAGACAGTTAAGGAAAAACAGGAAAACTGACTAACTCATAAACACCACAATTGATAACTAAAATAAAAATCAACAGTAAAATTAGAAATAAGAGAACAGACCTGCCCCCTTTTAATTGGCCTTTCTTTTGGTGACTCTTCTTTTGCTGTGTTTGTATCCCCAACATTATCAGTGTATTCCCAGACCACAAAATCTTTCTCAACGTCTTTAAGGTTGAAGTTCGTAAGTTTGTTTAATGAGAATCCTTCAATCTAGGAAAAAGTAGACATCTATTATTATAAGGTAGAAACCATTTTTGTATTGATTTGAGCATTTAATATGTTTGAAGAAATGAAAAAAGTTAATATATTCCAAGTTCACTGAAAATATAAAAGATATTGTTTGTGGAATATTTTTAAGATAAACATAAATTTAAAAATATTTTTAGCTGGGTTCTGTGGTACATGCCTGTAATCCCAGCCATTTAGGGAGGCTGAGGCAGGAGGATTGTAAGCCAGCCTCAGCAACTTAGCAAGGTCCTAGGCAACTTAGTGAGACCTTGTCTCAAAATAAAAATTAAAAAGGGCTGGAGATGTTGCTTAGTGTTTAAGCAACCCTGGATTCAATGTCCAGCACCAAAAAATGAAACAAAACAAAACCCAACAACAACAAAATCTGCAATCAAAGTAAAAAAGAAGATTCTGATGATTCTGATTTGCAAAAGAAATGGCAAATTTTTGCTCTACCACTAACTACACCTTCAACCCTTTATAATTCTTTAGTAAATATTCTGAATTGAGGATGTACTTTGGTGGTAAAGCACTTCCATAGCAAAGCCTTTGGTTCAATCCCCAGCACTGTAAAACAAAACAAAACCAAACCGAAAAGTTACAACAACAAAATTTCTGAGAAGGCAACAGGGCATAGTGACTAAAGCCATGAGTTTTGGAGTAAAACTCAGTGGTCCCAAATCTTGGATCCTCCAGGCACCTACTCTCTTTAGGTCTCAATTTCTAGTAAAATGGGATAGCACTAGAACTTCCTTCATGGGACAGCTCTGATATATATGCCGCATGTAGAAATACTCAATAAATCCAAGAAACTGTCATTATCAGTATTGTAGAGATATAATTATAAAAACTAAATTCTCCTAATTAGAATTTTTCTTTTTTCATAGTACTAGGAATTGAACCCAGGGGATTTCTACCACTGAACGGTATTATCGATCTTTTTGTTTTTCTTTTGAGATACAGTATCCCTAAGTTGCCTAGCCTGGCCTGAACTTGCAATCCACAAGTCTTTGCCTACCTAGTAGGTAGGATTACAGGCATAGGCCATTGTGCCTGGCTGGAAACTATTTCCAATATTTTAAATTCTAGTTAAGCCCAAAGGTTTCAAAATACAGTTTAATGTGGTATTAATGAATGCAAAAGAAAATGGTCTGGGCTCCAAAGTTCTGAGAAATATTAACAGAGTTGAACAGGTCTTTTTTTAATTATATAATGGACTCATTACATAATAAACAGGTTAGTGAACATAATAAATTGTGAGATGAGGTAAGGATAAGGTTTTCCAAATTTATTTCTACCCCAAAGAGTGATCCCTCTGAAACATAAGACATCGTGTCACACTCTTCTGCTCATTGTGGTTTCCTTCTTATTTCAGAGAAAATTCAGTCCTTCCAGGGTCTATGTAATCTGGCTCTTGGCTGTTTCTCAGAACCATAGTCTATCCTTCTGATTTGGAACTAACATCTGCTCTTCCCTCTGCCTGGAATACTCTTCCTGCTATCAGTCAATTATATGGCTCAACTTCCACATCTTATTTAGACTCTGCTCTACTAATTTTTTTTCTAGTATCTTCCTGCTTTTCACTCTTAATTCAATGCCCATTATGATTAACTTCAATTGTATCAAGATCTAATAACAATACAATGGGAAATCTGACTGGGAGTAAAAGATTTGGAGATTATCCTAGCCAAGGTGGAAGAGATCTGAGTACAACTGGGCAGAGAGGCTAAAAACCTCAAGAAAGATAAATCAGAGCACAGGGGCACAATATACTAAATTTCCTGATAAGAGAATTTAGTCTTGTTCATTTTTATATTCTCTTCAAGGCCTGGTACAATGACTAGTGTACATAAGTACTTTAATTGTGAGGACCTTGAAGGAGTTTCTGCAGAAGTGATGTAGGTGAAATATCTGGTAAGAATAATATTAATTCCTTTCCCCCTCATTTGCTTTATTTACTTTTCTTGATTAAGCTTCTGGCAGCAGCCACTAAACCAATGCCTGTATAGTTTATAACCTGCAGATCATTTTGGTTCATTAAGTAGATTTTTTGGTTCATTAAGTAGATTATTTGATCCATAGAGTCAACCCAGTGTTTGATCATCATGTATCTGTTTTTGTCATTAAGTCTTGGGAAAAAAGTTAAATGATACAATCAAAATAAATTCAGAGTTGCTTCAGAGAGTTTCCAGTTTCACTGCAAAGGAAATTATACATTGGCCTTGGAATAAAGTATTCATACTACTCTTAAGGAAGAGAAACAGCTTTTGTCCTACATCCTCACATCACTGACAAATGATTATTTAGAGAGGATCAGTACACATGAAAAGGCAGCTCTTACTCAGTAAGACATTTATGTGCAAAGCCAAATATCCAATTTATTTCCAGGCCCTTTTGGGTCCAACTGTTTTGGTCCCATCCTAAACTCCACTCTCTCTTGGGACAAGATGAAAGGAAAACTTCAAACAGTTTACCAAATTCCTTCTAGGGTGTGGATGACTTTGTTCTCTTGTTCTTTTTGGAAGGAGAGTAATCTGGCGGAGATACCCTCTTGGTAGCCCTGAATCCTTTCTTCTCAGTGTCATAGCTACAAAGAGTTACCATTAGACAACTAAGATATAGAGCATACTTTAATCCCTTGTGTCAGGATAAAGTTTGCAAGTAGTTTATTCTACTTCAGTTTTTTATTACTGAAGCCTGCTAGACAAAGTCTCCACTTAATTCTGTTTATTAAATATAAAGAAAAAAATGTCTAAAATCACACACACACACACACACACACACACACAAATATGCCTACAGATAAGAACTACCACTCTAGAACATACTTTGTGTGTGTGTGTGGGGGGGGGGAGTACTAGGGATTGAACCCAGGGACACTTTACCACTGAGCAAGATCCTTAGCCCTTTTATTTATTTATTTTTTAAATTATGAGAAAGGATTTAAATTGCCCAGGCTGGCCTCCAACTTGTGATTTTCCTGCCTTATCCTCCTGAGTTGCTAGGATTACAGGCATGTGATACCATGGCCAACTGAACATCTTCTTCAAGAGAAGACTGTGTGCTATTAAGTAAGACAAAAAGCAGTGAAAATATTCAATGTGTAAAAGTAAGCTTTTCAGTAAATAAGGCTTTCTATAAAATACCTACACACATAAGAATATACCAAGATAAACATGTAGAGATTAAAAATGGTTCCAGAAGCAATAGCATAATTTTGACCTTTCAGTGGCTTCTTATTAGACTTATTAAACAAATCAACTCAATTGTTTTTTATGGTTTTTTTCTACATTTTTTTATTGGTGCATTATAGTTGTATATAACTGGGATTTGTTGTTATGTATTTGCACACGCATATAATATAACAACGTAATTTGGCTAATGTCATTCTTTAGTATTTCCCCTTCCCACCCCCTGGTCCCTTTCCTCTACTCTGATTTCCCTTTGATTTTCATACGACTTCCTTACCCCCACTTTTCTTTTCCTTTTTCCTCTCTAGCTTCCACACATGAGAGATCACATACAACCCTTGACCTTCTGAGTTTGGTTTATTTTGCTTAATATAATGTTCTCACGTTCCATTCATATCCAGCAAATGACAAATTTTATTTATCCTTATGGTGGAATAAAATGCCATTGTGTATAAATACCACATTTTCTTTATCTATTCATCTGCTGATGGACACTTAGGCTGGTTCAGTAGTTTGGGCAAATATAAATTGTGCTGCTATAGACATGAGTGTGCATGTATTACTATAGTATAATGACTTCAATTCTCTAGGATAAGTACTAAAGAGTGGTATAGCTAGTCACACTGTGGTTCCATTACTAGTCTTTTGAGAAACCTCTAGACAAATTTCCATAGTGGTTCAAATAAACTCAACTTTAATTTTTTTCAGGTCTTGCTAAGTTGTCTAGGGTAGTCTTTAACTCATCATTCTCCTGCCTCAGCCTCCTCAACTTTAATTTATCCAGATTACATTATTATTGTTTTTTAAAAATATTTTTTAGTTGTCAGTGGAGCTTTTTATTTTATTTATTTATATGCGGCACTGAGAATTGAATCTAGTGCCTTACACATGCTAGGCAAGCACTCTACCACTGAGCCACCACTCCAGCCCCTCCAGATTACATTATTAAAGTCTAATTCACCTTAAAGATAAAACCAAAATATTATTGAAGAGTTGACTATAAGCTCTGCATCTTGTATAGTTAGTAATCTTGATGCTTTTATTGTTTTACAGGTCATGGGATATAAAGAGAAGCAAAAAACCAGAAATAGAAAGTAAGCTACACTGGTCATGGTAGTATATGCATGTAGACTCAGTTACTCAGGAAGCTAAGCCAAGAGGGTCATTTGAGCCTAGGATTTTGAGGTTAGCCTAGGCAACATAGCAAAAATTCATATTCATTCATTCATTCATTCATTCATTCATTCATGTATACGTACATGAATTGAAGTCCATTTCAGAGAGACAAATGCTTCATATACTGTCTGAAGATGATATATAAGTTTAAGTATCGAATTAGAGTGCTGTACCCAAAGAATGTGTCAAAAGATAAACTTAACATAGATTCAAAGTCTCTTGTTTGAAATCTTCAGGTCCACAGGTGTTTCAAAAACTAAGATTTATAGGCTAAAAATGTAGTAATACCCCTAGCAAGGTATAGATCGGCATCTTGTAATCATATTAACATTTCAGCAATGAAAGATGTGAATACCAGTAAAACAAACAAATCTATTTTACTTCTGGTTAGCTTTTTAAATTTTGAAATTATGCATAAGGAATTGTAGATCTATAATCAATCAATCGGATATATAAGCAAAAAAGTTTCATACCCATGAGCCTAGATAAACTGGCAGAAGAGGTTCTTTCCTCTGTTGAAGAAAATAAATGGCCATAAGGGCAAACACGTAAGGTGGCAGGCCTCCTTCCTCAGGGCGATCTATACTGCAAAGCTATAAGTGAGAGAAAAGAGAATTTGCATTTTTTTTTTTTTGCATCAATTTGTGATTTAAATAACTTGGCCTAAAACCTGCAACCCATTCCCATATTGTAATGGTTAATTAGAATTGTCAACTTGATTGGATTAAGAGAAACCAGAAGGTGTGTTGATGACAGTGTGTCTAGGAATAACTGGCATGTGGAACAGCCAAATAAAATGGAGACCCTCCCTAAGTGAGGGCAGCACCATACAATAAAATGATGGTTTGGATGAAATAAAAGATGGAAGAACATGACAGCAACAGCAGATACAAGCTTGATTTTTCATGATCGAGTTCTTGACTGCAGCCGTGATTGATGATATGGGGCTCTCACTTTTTCACTCTTCCAAAGTGGATTCTGTCAGTGATTCTCCAGAAGCCTTCAGTCTCAGCTTGGGATAGCACTTGTTCTGGGGCTTCAGCTCCTTGGACTGAGCAGTTGCTGGTTCTTCCAGCTCTCTGCCTGTAGATGACCACTGTGGACTATCTAGCTTTTGGTCGCCTGAGAAATTCTCTTTTTGTAATTATACTTCCTGCTGATTCTGTTCCTCTAGGGAACCCTGACTAATACACATATATTATATGATATATAGTGATTATTCTGAATAAAGCAGCACAATAAAGGGCAGGGGTATAGCTCAGTGGTAAAGCACTTGTCCAGCATGTATAAGGCTCAAGATTTGATCACCAACTCCACAAACAAACCAAAAAACAAAGCAACAACAATCCCTCCCCCCCAGCAAAGTGATACAAATAGACAACTTCCTATTCCTTTGCAGTAACCACATACTGTGGTTTTGAAAGAGTTTCAATTTCAAATATTTAATCTTGTTAACTTACTCATGGAAGGCCCTAAAATACTATTTACTGTTTCATTTTTTTGACATCTACAATAAATCCACTCACTTAGTTAAGACACATGTTAATGAAATACAAATGATCGTTCAGTTCCAACTGATTTTGCTTAGCTTAAGGGTCCTCTCAACTTTTACAGTCCTGCAAATGCATGCTTTGGTCACAAAGGCAATTTGGGGAGAGAATGTTGGCAAACCCATCAGTACTAATTAAAATAACACCTAAAAGAGCATGGCCTACATAGTGATGAAGCAGAAGAGAGTTTTCAAAGAGGAGCATATTGTAATTATTAATTCATCCAGCAAGAGTGGGGTATCCTGTGTTGATCCTGGATCCAAGAAATTGGAACTATCTCTTATCACTGTTATACCTCAATCAGTAAGATTTTTGCTTTTCTTTATATAAGGCACCTTATAGAATATCAATTTTATCATTATGATCTGACCTTATACTATGGGGGAATATTAAGTGCTCTAATGATTATTACAGCATATCAACTGGGAGAATGTATTTAAAACATTGTAGATATAGGCAAGACCAGATATAGTATTTTTCATTTCTTTATGTAATCCTTGGATTTCTTCTTGAAAATGGTTATGAGAATTATTTTCTAAAACTTTACAGTGCCTAAGTATTACCCTGGGAAACTAGTTAAGATTGTAAATTCTTTGACTACATCCTTTGGGATTTGACCCAAATCTGACTTCTAATAAGCATTATAAGTCATTTTGATCTTTTAAGCAATACTGTTGTAATGAAACAGAAACCTTAAATTTTCCTTCTGTATAGTGTTTCTATTCCAATATTCAGATACTTTCTCTTTTGATGTCTATAGGTATTTTTCTAAACATTTAAGGTTAAATGAACCCAGTAAAAATTAAAGCGCAGTTAAGTTCACAGAATACACACATGCATTTAATGAAGTCTAACTTACCTTTGCCCAGTACCTAAATGCAATCACCAAAGGAACCAGCTTTGGTTCTAGTTTTCCGAGTGCAGTTAAGTGCTTTGTTGTCAGACAAGCATTTTCATTTCCTGCACTCACTTTACAAAGAAGACCACTGGTGGGTGTGCCGGTGAAGTTGGGAATGAAAAAGAAAGAGAAAAAGGTGTGTTACATAGGTATCAGTACATTTTTACACCAGTAGCTAATTTACACTGATAATAACTTTTTTAAAAAATGGAAAAAAAAACCCCTAAAACTCCCTACATCTTCATAGGTCATTTAAAAATACTGAATTAAAAAAAAAAAAAAAAAAAAAAAGACACGACAGTTACTTATTGAACAAACTATATTTTCAGAAGAACTCTGTTTTAATATGCTAAAATTATTTTGGGGGGGAACATGCAAATAAGGAAAATATTATGAAATATTTCAAATGGGAGCATGACTTGTCTCATTTTTTCAAATGGTGTTTTTACAAGAGTTAAGGAATCTGTTGGTGAAGAGTCATTATTGCTTATAAGCCACCCATTCATGGTAGTGATAGTTATGTTTCCAGATGGAGGGAGACCTATACAGGGGAGGTCACATTAACAGCTATTCAGCACTGCCACAAATGCTGGTAAAAAGGATGGCAAGTAAAAAGTGATTAAAGCAAGTAACCATTTGATAAGGTTGTTTTTTTACTTAGTTAAAATGGGTCAAATGCTTCCTTATAATTTTTCCCTCTAGGTAATTTTACTCTTTTTAAAATAAGATTTCTTTCCCTCTCTTGCATCAAATGCCAAAGTATAGACAGAATGCTAGTAAGAAACATGAGATAACCATATAAGGTATAGCTTATAACTTCAAAGTTGGAATTAAGATTTAGCAAAGTCCTTGTGCTTTTGGCAAGCTGATACCTAATGATCAGCTTAAAGAAACAGAGACCTTTGCTTTTCTCTGCATACTACCACCGGTACCCTTGCATGGAAATCTGCGTCAACATCAATAAAGGAGTCTGAGGAAAGAAGAAAACACATGTTAAGTAGGTTAATTAAAGCTTTGTTACAAGCAAAATGAGATAAAGTACAAGGACCCAAGTACCATGTGTGGCTTATCTATTCAGCCATTTTGAAAGACAACTACTAAATAAAATTCTGAAGGGATTTGAAAAAAGAAAAAAAATGTTATATTCAAGAATCAAGTAATCACATTAATTTAAAATCATTATTTTATAAAGCTTATGTTTAATTAAAAGTAACTACGCCAGTGGATCACAATATTTAAATATTATGAGGGTAACCTAATTAGAAATATAGACATATGATTTAAAAACAACATTGATACAAAGGCTACTGAAATCTTCAGTGTCAAAATATGTATTGACTAAAATAAAAAAATATTTAAATGCTTTATTCAATCAAAACAAAAAGGACAGGGGATGACTACTTCAAGGGAAAATTAGTGAGGTTATGAAAGCAAAAAAAGTCATAAAGCTCTAAGTTGGATAGTATATTGGAAAAGGCAACGGATAAACTTACATGGGAACAACTATTTATGAATTCATTAATCAGGATTGGGCCACACTTACTGCACCTTTATAAAACATTAATTTGAACCACTGGATACAGTATATTATTCTTTAATTTTACTCTCAAGACTAAATTATGCATATTTTGCATTTCTTCGTCACACTCTAAGACTCATTTAAGCTTTAAAAAATTTTTCTTGTAGTTGTAGATGGACAGAACACCTTTATGTATATTATTTTTATGTACTGCTAAGGATCAAACTCAGTGCCTCACACATGGTAGGAAGTGCTCTGCCACTGAGCTACAGCCCAAGCCCTCATTTAATCTTTATAGTGATGTCATCAGCAAGCTAAAAGCTTTGAGACATAGAACTACTACTAGAATGCTAGCTAGTTAATAAATCATGGCCATTTGCTTTAATTTTTTTGCTTTGGATATTACACTTATCAATAATTTTAAGAGGGAGAGAGGAAGGGAGGGAAAGGAAAGTTACTGGGGAATGAAATTAATCAAATTATGTTATGTGCCTGTACAAATAAGGCGTAATGAATTCCACTATTATGTAGAATTATAATGTAACAAAAAAGCAAAAGAAAAAAAAACTTTAAAAGCATGAGTTTCTATTTTCAGAGTTTGAGTAATAAGTTATATAAAATTTATAGAGAAAAGAAAATATTAAGAGCAAAGTGTACAAAGCATTTGACCTTACCACTGTTCTTTAAACATTCTTGAACAATTAAGAGGACATCTGGCTGAGACATCTAGGAAATAAATGAATGAATACATGAAATAATCCCTAAATAATTTTGCTTCACGATAAAATACACAGTCTAAAGTTCCCAATATTGTTTCCCAAATTAGAAATGAACATTGGTACCAGAATAAAGAACTAATCATTATGCAGTGTCTATGTACGTCAAAGACAGAAAGACAGATGAAAACCAAATGAGGATGAGTGTGGGCAAGAGACCTACTATACATTTAATTTGTGGTTAATTAATTCTTGAGGTAATTAGCTTTTTAGAAAATCTCAAAGTGGTAGCTGGAAGTTGTTACACTACTAATGACATTTCCTCTCACTCTGTAAGACTATTACAACAGATAGCTTACTGGTTCCAACTCTAAATCTTGTTCCACAGTGGAATCAAAACCATTAAAAATCATGAACTGGATTCTTAAAACGTATCAATGACTTTTCACTGACTGTAGATCAAAGTAAAATTCTTACCATGGCCTATGAGATCCTGCATATGGGGCTTCAGCCTACCTTCCATCCTAATCAGAGTTCAGCTTAAATGTTCCCTCTTCAATGAGGCCTCCATGACTGTGGCATCTCTTCACAGTTCCTGTTTTCTGTTATTGAACCCTATTTTTCTGCACAACTCTCATTATAATTAATAATATAAGTAACTACTTATCTCCTTAACTAGATATGTGTTCTGTGAAAGAGAAACTGCATTTGTTTTTTCCTTTAGAATCGAGTATAGTACCTGCCATACAACAGGTATTTAGTGAATATTTGTTAAATGAATGAATGAATGATGTCAGAACAAAATAACTGCTATGGTTAGTAATTTCACTGATCAGAATTTAAGATTAAAAGAAGAGCAAAATCCACTGGTTAGCTGACTAAGTAACTACATTACTCAGAGCAAGGAACAAGAGGCTATAAAATAGAATATCTGGGGGTGGAATCTCAGAGTCTATACTTTTAATGAGTAACCAAAGTAGGATACACCTTCTGCAAACTGACCTATGAGAATGACGAAGTGGGTAAGCAGATAATCTACTTAAGTTCCTTCCAGTTTTAAAATTCTGACTGTCAATGTCTTTTTGAATTACATTTAACCCAGAAATCGAGGCTGGGTGTGGTTGTTCAAAAAAAAAAAAACAATATTTTAACAAAATTGATATATAAAAATAGGAAATTCGGAGGCTCATTAAGCTTTCAGATCATAAATGTTTAAAAATCTACACTGTTTAAAACCTGAATTCTTTTCCTATTAATGGAAAGTTGATTTTACCAAGAATTTAAGCTTTCCAAGCTAACAGAAACCTAAATATCCCCATAAGATTCACATGGTTAGAAAACCAGTGTTACAAGTAAGTATGAAAGATCTGTAGTGTAAAATAAACAAGATTGAAAATCTATGGAGCATAAGAATTCTCTGAACCTGAAGCTGAAAACAGGCAAGACATAAAAATGGAACTTTTAAGAAAATAGGTGTCACCATTAAAGTATCTTTACGTATCTAAAATATATTCACACACAGTTCAATTTGAAATAAAGACAATTTGAAAGAAAGAATTTCCATACCACTGAAAATTTCAACATTTCATTTTGTACTTACAATGGCTGGAAATTGAATGTCAATGTTTACATCCGAATTTTTGAAACCCAATCTGCTACAGGAAGACCCATATAATCTTAGAGAACAATCTACAAATAAATAAATACATAGAAGGCATAAATAGAGTAAAATTTCTCAAAAAGTTGTAACAAAACACTGCTATTTCAGAAATGAACCATCAATTAAAACTACATACAAAAGCAAAACTGTAATGTATGTCACCAACAAAGGACAGGAATAGGTGGCTATTTGCTCATCCCTTAATTTTATGTAACAGGGAAGACAGCAATGACTGGTTTGGTTTAATGACTATTGATCTCAAGTCAGTTGCAAAACACTTTAAATAAAAATTTTTATTTTATCACTCTTGCATTTTGTGTAGAAAACTATTGGCAATAATTTTCAAAATAAGAAAGCTGAAAAGGGATGTCTATTTTACACTTATAAACTTTATAGTATAGTCAAGAGCTAATGCAAATATTTTTTGTTACTTATTTTATAATACAAATTACTCACAAACAAAAAGTATTTGATATAATGCAATCCCTTGAGAAAAACTTGCAAAATAATTACAATATAACCGATATCTTAATATGCTAGGCAGTATACATTTCCTTTTCAGAGGAGGATATAAGTGTTAACATGTGTATCTTCCATATGTATTTATGGAATTTATTTTCAATATTTTACTATTTTTGCCAAAATATTACCCATTCTTATCAAGAGGACATTTTCTTCCTTCAAGTTTGCCAATTCAAATGATTTCTTTGGGGTTTAAGATGCATATTTTTTTCTTCAGATGGGGACTTACTATGTTGTCCAGTTTGGACTCAAACTCCTGCCTTAGCCTCCTAAGTGCTGGGACTACAGTTGTGAACCATCATACCTGGCTTCAAGAGTTTTCTATTAACAAATCAGGTGTGATAGTCCATGTCTACAATCCCAGTGACTCAGGAGGTTGACACAGGAGGATAAGGAGGCCAGTGTGAGCAACTTAATAATATCCTGCCTCAAAATAAATAAATAGATAGATAGATAGATAGAGCTGGGAATGTAGATCAGTGGTAGAGCACTTGCCTAGCACATGGTTTAATCCCCTAGGTTTAATCCCCCAGTTCTGCAAAAATTGATAAATAGGAGTTTTCTATAAAAAAGTTTAATTTTACATGGAATTTCATAGCAAAAATCAGTGAAATTAAAATTTACTATTTGGGAAATACCTATGTATTGAAATGAGTTGAACTTCCCTCCTATTCTTGTAAAAATTATATGTATATGTATCCATGTATACATGTTATAAATACTTGCATGATCTCCAGGAACAAATAGTTTAAAGAATTATAAGGTGATATATACATAAATAATGAGTCTAGCCCTGTGAATCAGAATCACTTGTGAAATTTTCTAAAAGTAATTGTCCATGACTCCACAGATAATTCTTATTTATGGCAAAATTGAGGATGATTAAGCTATTCCAATCATTTATCTAAATAGGAAGGCCAATGACCTTTCATTGGCAAGGGTTGTTCCTATCAAGACTAGCAGCTGCAGTGTCAAGCATTTACCATACCCAGCCTTAAATTTTTATAAGCAGTTTACTCCAAACATTGTATTCCCTCCCCTATTTTGCACTAAAGTCTACATGAAAAATAATGCAAGTCAGTGGTGTGTGCCCGTAGTTCCAGCTACTCAGGAGGCCGAGGCAAGAGGATCATTTGAGTCCAGGAGTTCAAGGTGAGCTTGGGTGACACAGTGAGACCTCTGTCTCAAAAAATTAAAATAAAAATAGATATAATTTCAAAATATCAACTGAACAGCACACAAAACCCATTATAAAATTATTTATAAACTAGTTTTTCAAAGCTCTTTTAGATCCTCCTGACTCAGCCTACTGAGCTGCTGGGATTATTTGCACCATTGTGCCCAGCTATTTTAATTAAAAAGTATTCTGTCAATTCAGATGGAAAGGTAAACAAATACATACAAGAGTCCCACAGTGCCCCAATATAGGGCAATTAACCATATTGAATTTTATAAGAGAATAATATTTATAATGAAAACAGGTTCACAGTGGCAATGAATGTTTAAAGTCTGTTACCTTTGGAGAAGCCAGGAGAAATAACAACCAAACACAACAACAACAAACATACTCACTAAGGAAAAAAGCTTCAGTACATAACAAATGAATTTTATGAGGTGAAAATTACTTGAAATATGAACGAGTTACTTTTAAGTAGCTAAGTAGAAAAAAGAAATCTAGAAAATACCTGGTAACTTGTGCTGGAACACATTTTCCATGATACATTTGATTTCTAGCCTCTGTTCCAAATTCTCATTGTGTAAGCCAAACTCCTGTACCACTTTGTCAATGGCAATGCCAATTGCATTTATCTGGGAGGGTGTTGGCGGGGGTAACGTAGTGAGCAACTCTTCCTCCTGCTTCTCCTTTTAGGATCAATGTTCAAATTAAAAATGGCTCATACATAGGTTTTACCTTTTATGTTTCACTGAGACAACACCCTATAGAATTTTCAGGAATCTGTTTTTAGCCCTCCTTTTCATCTTAGCTGTGTTTGTCTTTATTGTAACAAACATATACACACTTTATGCATATAATTTGGATCAGTGACAATAGAGAGTAAGCAGGAACAAGGAGAAAGTGTAAGAAAAGAGCATTAAAACCAGTAATGACAGTCTGATTATTTTTTTTATTACTGTCATAAGGACACATATAGGTCCTAACTGTGATTTCCTATACCCTGATTTTATACTTAAGGAAATTCAAAAGACTGCCCAGAAAACACATCTGATTAATTAAAAGTATTTTGGTTAAAACAATTTCAAGAAGTTAATTAAAGTTATTAATATTCATAGCTTTAAGGAGAAGAAAAATGACAATGACAACTGATAGGTAAAAACAACAGTTTGGGTCACATAAAACTTACCTTAATGTTTTTCTTGTGCCTCTTCTCTTTGATATGCTTATGAGCAAATGCAATGGATTCAATTAAAACATCACAGAGTTTGCAGGTGTATTTTGCTGTAGGGCAGTTTCGTGGTCGCTATAATTTAAACAGATTAATCAAAAGGTATATCTCCAAACATCCAGGGGAAAAAAAATAAGCCAGAAAAATGATTTCCCCTTCAGTTTAAAAACCGACACTATGTTACTGTCTTGCTTTATCACTATCTTAATAGTAATTTTTAATTAAGTACAATTGCAACTATTTGGAATTCTATTGCCTCATAATGAATATACTTTTCAATGTGTAATACTTAAATACTGATAATCCAAGTAGTATACCTCAAAAGGGAGGTAGGCTTATTTGTATGATGGGCAGGTCCTAGGACTTCAGAACATGTGAAAAAAAGTTTTAACCCCCAGAAGGAAATAAAATCACTGAATTACAAGGGGAACTTTTTGACAATGCAAAGTGCCACAACAGGGTACAATAATTATCCCAAAAGATTCCTCAGGACAAAAGAAGACTACCTAGAGAAGTTAGGAAGTGATTAGAGGAGAAGCCTGATCCTAAAGTATTTCTTACAGGATGGGGCTGAGGAAGGAGAGATTTAAGGGAGGAGGTTTCATGGTATAGCAAGTTCATTAGTATATTTTCAGAATAATATGCCTGTTAAAAATAAACACTTGTTATTTTAACTTTAAAAAAGTAGGGTTCCGAATTCATCAAAGCTGGTATTTCCAATTACTAACACAGTTTAAACCAGAACAAGGATTTTTATTAGCAAATACATGCTCATAGCTGTTACCCTTTTTAGTCTGTCAATGCAGTCTCTCCTCAAACGCTCCTCAGCCTGCTGTAAGCCCAGTAGCTCCTTTGTCGAAAGCACAGACTCGTCAATCACAGGGCCTTCCAACTCTCCATCCTGTTCATTTTCCTCATTTCTAGTCCTCCTTGGTTTCCTGGGTCTGGACCGCTGCTTCTTGTTTTCTTAAGTTAGGGGAAAAATATTATTGGCAATATTGAATTATACCTCTTCTGGATAAAAAGCAGAATTTACCTATTTATTAATTAAATGGCATGACAGAATAAATCACATCTGAACACAGAGCAAAGGGAAAGGTGGATCTCCATGGACAAAATGTTTGAATAATCACTAAGCACATCATCTGTGATATACCAATCCACAGAAATACCATAACTTCAAAGGAATTCTGCTGGAATGAAGAAAACTGTCATATGTTTTTATGAATATGTCAAAACAAACCTTACTATTAATTAAGTGCACTAACAATAAAAAGAAGAAACAAGAAGGAAAAAAAAAATTTATCCAGGCATAGTGGCACACGCCTGTAATCCCAATGGCTCGGCTCTGGAGGCTGATGCAGGAAGATTGTGAGTTCAAAGCCAGCCTCAGCAACTTATCAAGGTGCTAAGCAACTCAGTGAGACCCTGTCTCTAAATAAAATACAAAATAGGGCTGGGGATGTGGCTTAGTGGTTGAGTGCCGCTCAGTTCAATCCCTGGCACCAAAAAAAAAAGGAAAGAATTCTGCTTTGATAATACAATTTGATTTTCTTTCTTCCCGATATGCTGCTGAGCATTCTAAATCAAGAGTAAAAATTATCCTCTGATGGCAAGTATATATGTAATTCTAATATATTCCATATTAGAATTTTCTAATATACTAACATATATAATCTACATTATACCTAATATTTTATTATACTTGTTACTACATCTGTAGTAATGAAAACTTCCCACGTTTGCTTTTATTTTTTAAGTGACCAATCTTAATAGTGTGAAGTGGACACT
Organism: Marmota monax; assembly: GCF_021218885.2. NCBI lineage: Eukaryota > Metazoa > Chordata > Mammalia > Rodentia > Sciuridae > Marmota > Marmota monax. The sequence continues at coordinate 126,426 of NW_026693068.1, read as the reverse complement.
ATTGTATACTTCTCAAGAATTCAGAAATCCTTATGAGCAGTGAAAAAAAAATCATTTAGTTGTAAATTAAGCCTTTCAAGACATAAAATTGGGGTCTACCAGAAATGGGAAGAAATATAAAATTTCATCTGCTGAGGGCACCATTTCCCATTTTATTTTTACTTTCATTTTAGATTTTTTGAGCCACCTGCACACCTAGCATATCAAAGGAAAAAACAATTGGTAGTTAAAATAAAGGCTTTTTTCTAAGCAAAAATTTATCTGCTTATAAACTCCTGCTGTTACTTCTATAATTTCTAGAATAAATGAATCAGTTCTTTTTTTTTAAGTTTACAACTTTCAACCTGTGAAAGAGAAGATGGTGGTGAGACTGAACCATAAACACTGTTTTAAGTACATCTGTGACTTCTAACAATAAGTTGAGAAAAATAAAGTTATTAATAATATGACTAAAATTTGTTTTCCAAATTAAAATTCTGTTAAGTGGATGGAATCATGTGCAATGGTTTAATACAAATTACTTTTTGGAAATATAAACCTACTGCCCAGCATGAGGCAAATTCCTCTCAATTTTTCAGAACTCATTAACTCATTACTAGTGAGCAAATTACAATGAATTAACTAATTGTAAAAAAATTCAGTGTCAATGGAAGTATAGGACCTCCAGTTTTCAAAAAGGCTATTTTGAGGCTGGGGAATGTAGCTCAGTGGTACAGCACCTGCCTAGTATGCATGAGGCCATGGGTTCAATCCACAGCATGGAAAAACACACAAAACTATAGCTAAGAACTCTAACACACAAATAGTAAGCAATATGCTCAATACACATGAGATGAATGTAATGAAATTTGACAAAAAGCTTCTATAATAAGTGAAAGTTTTTTAAAAACTAAACAATATTAGGGAAAAATGCACTTAAAAAAATCAAAATGGACTGAGCAGCAGGGCACTATGGCTCATGCCTAAAATCCCAGCAATTTGGGAGGCTAAGACAGGGGGATCCCAAGTTCAAGGCCAGCCTTAGCAACTCTGTGAAACCCTGTCAATCAATCAACCAATAAATGGGTTGGGGATGCAGCTCAGTGGTAAAGTGACCCTGGGTTCAATTCTTTTTCTTTTTTTGGTGGTGCTGGCGATCTCCTGGGCTTAATTCTTAAAAAAAAAAAAAAAAAAAAAAGACTGAGCAAATAAAACATCAAAAGATTAATAGTATTTGACTAGGAAATCATCAGGCTACCTCAATACTTCTTCCCCCAATTATCACAAACTTTTAAAGCCAGTAGTACTTATTGTCTTAATAAATTTTTGAGATGACCATCCCTTAACTTAAAAATGTGTTCATTCTCATTTAATTATTATTAGTTTAATCTTTATTTATTTTATTAGTATCTTTTTCTAAATAAATACATTTGACTTCAGTGTTCAGAACATGACAGAAACTTCTTACTTAGGCAAATACTCAAAAAAGAGTTTCAACATGTGCAACACCTTTTTAGAAAAGTCTCATATTCACAACAGTAATTGATATGTAACCAAGTTCCTTCATTAACTTCCTTTCTCTTGTTGACAAAAGCTTTCCCATATAACTATTTGCTGTCATTTTCTAAGGATTGACATCTCTCACCAAAGACCATGATTAACTCCAATTACTTTTATCTGTAGCATGGCTACAGAAATTCTGCCAGATGACGATAACAGTAGCTACCATTACTATTTTATTATGTGGCAGATGTAAAGCAAGCATTTTCTGTGTGCTGCTCTCGTTTAATCCCTACAGTAATCCTGACACGGATATTAATATTTTCCCCATTGTACAGATGGGGACAATGCCAGTCCAAGAGAATTAATAATCTGTTCAAGGATACGGGACAAAGTCAAAGGAAAGGGATTTGAAATACAGATTAAAATATGGATGGATCCTGAAATTCGGCCTTTCATCTTGAAACAGAAAAAATAAAAATTACTACAAAATCTCTTTGAGGCACATACAGACTCACATCTAGAACAGACTAGAAACTGATAGCAGTATAACCTCCTGAACTAAATCTCACAGGCCTGCAGGTATAAACTGTCAAAATCTCATTGGAGGGATTCTTAGAAGGTATAACTGGGTATTGCTAAAAAATTCCCATAATGGAGGAAGACCATCTAGCTCATTCCAAATTTATTGTAATAAGAGATCTCTATATTTAGTATTTGAATTTTCCCAGATTTTATTTGAATATGGTCCATTAGCCCATTCACAAAGGACATGTGTATCTGAGTGGATGTTTTCCAGCTAAAATAATTAATGGCATTTTCCCAAATATGTTAAATTGCAACCTAGGACATTTAAGAGATGAGGTAGAAACAGTAATGTAAACTGATAAACAGAAAAGATGGTATTAAAAAAAAGTAACATTATTTTCATTATATTTTCTCACAGTTTCAATAAGATCCTTCTATTAAGACACATTTTGATTTAAGGACATTTTGATCCCTTTAATGAGATCCTTTTTAGGATCCTTTAAATGAAGAGCAAAGTTTAGATATTAAACTGAATAACAGTTATTCAATTTGAACAACTTCCTTAGTTATTCCTAACACCAAATAAGAATACATGAACTACTTTTTGGGTCTCCAAATGGCACCTTGTATTGTCTAGCTGCAAATTTTTGATCTGTAAACCTTCATTTTTAAATGCTTTTCAACTTTTTCTTTTATAAAAGACAAGCATTGATAATTAAATTTAATGTCCACATTCCACATGGACACTGCAATACATAAATACAAATATACAATATAAAAAAGAAAAACAAAAACTAGAAGCCCAGAAATTATCAATAAATGTTCAGTTTCCCTATTTGGATTCTGGGTCTAGTGAGAATTACTTAATGGCCAGGGCGACGGAGTCCCCACTACTGTTCTACTTCCTCATCTACCACTTTGAATAAACAAGTGTGGATAAATTTAAACTCTCCAAACTGCAACTGCCTAATTTGTAAAACTGTGATTCCACCTTTGTTGTATCATAACAGTGCTCCATCAGAAAATTCCTTCAAGTTCTTTTCAGGCTTAACGACATGTAACGCTAAGGTATTACCTCTACCTATTATTTTAATTCTTTTATAATCTTGCATTCTGTCTCTGCTCCTTGATGTTAGCATTAATTTTAACTTTCCTTTTTCCTTTTCCCCCATTTAATATTAACAAGTGCTTGAGATTTTCACTTTGTACTAAGACTGTCTAATGATTTAAAAAAAAAAAAGAGCTTTTCCTTTTTAAGCATTCTATATGCATGAGTCCCAAATTCAAGTGCCTTGCAAGTAACACATATATGAACTGGCTACTGAGACAACATGAAGAAAGAGGCATCTGGAGACTTAGAAAAGTACCCACATTTGCCTGAATACATTTAAATTAAAAAAAAAAAAAAAGTTTAAAAAAAATTTGATTTGGACAGTTTACAATTCATTCTACATGGTCACTACAAAAGACTTTCAGCCAATAAACATAAAAGCCCATTTTTAAATACTATGTTTCATTTTTCCCATCCAATTTATGACTTCCCCTCACCTCAGTGAATATATCCATTAGATAAAAATAACCTTCCTGATTATAGAAATCATTGCTACATGGACATTATCTACCTTGAACCTTTCAGAAAAAAGTATAAATAATCACTCTGGGGTAATTATTATCAAGCATGTGAAGGCACTTAGAAATGGGTTGTTATTTACTGAAAACAAACAGCAAAGCTTTTTTCTGTATTCTGACTTTCTAAACTCATGTTTCCCAATCTCTGTTGCCATGCTTACCCTCTCACCCCTACCCCTCCATGGCCTTGCACAAGCTAGGTAAGTGTTCTACCACTGAGCTATACCCCTAGTTCCCCCCAGATGGTGACTTGCTGAATTCCCAGACTGGCCTCCAATTCTTAGGTTCAAGTGATCCTCCGTCTCCTCAGGGCTGGGACTACAGATGCATGCAACTAACTGCACCTGACAGCTCTTGAAAAACAAAAACCATGGGTTGTTCTCCTCTGGAGATTGATACTTCACCCAAAAGACAAATCCTTCTTTTGGCAGGCAATATATTCAGTCTATATTGTGTTTTCACATTGAATCTTTTTTGTTTTACTTTTATACTGTCACTTATATAATGGACATGTTCATTATTTAAATACAATTTTTTAAAAATTTTTTAGTTGTAGTTGGACACAATATCTTCATTTATTTTTATGTGGTGGTGAGGATCGAACCCAGGGCCTCGCACGTGCTAGGCGAGCACTCTAGCTCTGAGCCACAATTCCAGCCCTAAATACAAAATTATAAACATAATTTTAAAAATACATAATACCACTTAGAAATTATGCTATGGTCCCTAGGGGGATATGATACCCTCCTTCTATAAAAAACATATTTTTTACTGTATGAAAATATGTTCACTAAAGTAAAATAAGCCTTGAGGTAAAATTTTTTTTTAGTATGGGGGATTGAACCTAGAGGTGTTTCACCGCTGAGCTACATCCTCAGCCCTTTTTTTAAATTTTTTCTATTTTGAGAGAGCCAAGTTGCTAAAGGTAACCTTGAACCTGCAATCCTCCTACCTTAGTCTACCAAGTTGCTGGAATTAGCAGGCATGTGCTACACCCCCAGTGAGGTAAACTTTTGAAAGGACCAATATATGAAATGTGTTAGAGGTGCCCAAATGTCATGATTATAAACCTTAAAATAATCACATTAAATAAATTAACACTTCTGAAAACATATACTATGAAAAATTGGAAATTCACTGCTGAAAATAAAACTTATTTGGATGAAAAAGAATAAGACACTGTTGACTTTGGGCTATAACCTTACAAGTTGGAACACATTACCAGGACTTCCTGCTTCCATTTCTGACATGGCCTCTAGGCTTGTTAGGTCTTTATGAAACAGTCTTCTTACAGTTCTGCAGCCTCTTCCATCTTGCCACCTGTAACCATCTTCACTTTCTTGAAAGGCATCTTTCCTTGGTCTGCTTATGATAGGAATTCTAGGTCCAGGTTTAAACTCTCTCCAATTGTCTGAATTACCAGTAAGTTCATCAGATAGCCACCTCTTATTCTGATCTTTGTGGTTGTCATTCATCCAAGTGGGCTGACTGTAAATTGGGTTTTTAAATGCATATGGATTGCTGGAAACAGCGTATGATCCTTTTCTCGCGGTATTCCCATAGTTCCCAGGAGTTAGCTTTTTTTTCGGAAGGCCTTTTTCCATTTCACTGCTATGGCCTTTAGCATAATCATCCATTATTAAATAATCTTGTTGGGGGTGACCCCTTCTGAAATCATCATCATCAACAGGTCCTCGATCTTTACTGCGCTTCACAATATAAGGTTTTGCTGCATCTCCCATGGTCTTTGACTTCAATTTTCTTTCTTTGCACCTGAAAGAAGGCATTTCGGGAAAACAATTAAATACAACAAGATATGATACCAAGTACACAAAATGCCATATCATATTGATGCCCAAAAGTGTGTAAGAAACCTTTCCTTTTTTTCTTTTAATTAAATTTCTATCACATTCCTAATAATCAGTGCATTGCACTAGAAGTTAGGAGACATAGTCCTACAATCATGGGATTCGTACCTAGTATTTTTTGTGAAGACTAAATCTGTGAATAAGAAAAGCTCCTCTTATCCGGAAAACTATTATAGTAAAACGTTATATCACATTGGTAAGCTTTACTTATATACAAAAGCGCCTCTCTTCAAAGAAAACTTCAAAAGCAAACCTCATCCCAAGCCAATACTGCTACAGAACTCCTGAAAGTCTATTTTTTTAAGTTGGCAATTACTTTAAAGTGTTACACAAAGTAACCAAAACTTTATGTAAACAGACTACATTTCCTCTCAACTCCACTCTAGTTGCTTCATCACATTTCAGAACAGACCGGCTTTGATCTCTCGGGCTACAAGAGGGGCTGGGCTCCGGACTAATGAAAGGGACTGGGTTTCTGACCAAAGGACAACTCCAGAGAACCGTCCTATTTCTCATTCTTCAATACTAAACAAGTTTGGTTTTGTCACTAACAGCAATTCTCTAAAGAATGCCACACCTTTTCGATTCTTGTCTTGACTGCCCCACCCCGGTCTGCCTCAGTTTCCACCCCTGACCGTCCGAGATGAAAAAGTAGGAGGCGTACCCGCAGTCCCGGCCACGAAGCCACCGTGGGGACCAGGAAGCAGGAAGTGACCCGCCACTTCGATGGGATTCCGGGGTCCCCCCAGCCGCCAGGGGGCCGGGGCCGAGTGTCTCGACCCAAATCCCTTCTCCCACCCTCGCAGAGTCTGACACAAAGTGAAAAGGCGGACTCGAACCCGAGACCTCAGTTCTAGCCGGCCTGGAGGATCCCTAGACACCGAAACTGGACTAGGAGGCCGCCTCAGGATGGAGCCAACGTACCTATGGGGCCAGGCCCGACCTCTACTTTGGAGACTAAGGAACCCACGGGAGACCCAGCCAGGGGGCGAGTCTAGGAGGGACACAGGGAGAAGGCGCCCCAGAGCACTCACCACCTCCGCCGCGGTCCCCCGCCTCTTCCTGTCCCGGCTGGGCTCCCTCTCCGAGTTTTCCTTCGGTCCCACTTCCGGCGCTCAGCGCTGTCTCATTGTGCGCGATTGGGGGCCGGCTGTGCCCCCGCCCCGGCGCTCCGCCGCGCACGCCGGAAACGCGCGCCGCGCCCGGAGGGCCGCCCTCCGCCCCGCCCGCCGTCGCCCCGCTGCCGGGCCGCCCACCGTCGCCACAGCGCTCTGCCCCCGGGTATGGGTTGTCAAGGCCCAGCCCGGTTACGCCCCTCGGTGCCCGCGGGTGGTTCGCCCTCTACCCCGGCGCGCGGGCAGGGCCTTCTCCGGTGAGCAGTGCCCGGGGCTCCCCGGGTTCCCCTCTTGATTGTGGGCGCTAAAAGCTCGGGGTAGGGTGGGGGAAGCAAGGGGAGCCCAGTCTCCTGCGATCTGAGGGGAGTCGGCACTGGGGGACTCAGCTTTGCCCCTGGATGCTACTCAGTGGCTTCTGGGGGAAATTGAGCCAGCTTCTTTCTATTCCTGTTTTCCTGATAATTCAGAGTGACTTAACGTTTCCGTGAGGTCTTAATTGCCGACCTGGTAGAAAGGTCAGTTTAAGCATCTAATGTTCACCCACAGTTTAATGTGCCCCAGGGGAATGCTCTGCTCTTTCCTAAGGTTGTGACCCTAAGAGAAGATAAGAACAAAGTGAATTTTGACGAACTTGGCAGGAGAGTATGGCCAAAGCACGACCATATGTGGACATTTAAAAAGAAAGATAGCCGGGAATGGTTTACTTTTAAGAAAAGTCATTTTTAGAGAGTGAAAGTGATCAAGTTATATCTATGTATGAATATTCCACAGTGAAACCCACTATTCTGTACAATTATACACCTATTAAAAGTCGTTTTGAAAAGTATGTGTGATGGGAAAGGATGATCAGAGAGGGTCAAATTCAAACTATTTTTTTTTTTTTGATACTGGTTGAACCCAGGGACGCATACCACTGTTGAGCTACATACCCAGCAATTTTTTTTTTTTTGACCCAATTCTGCTAAATGGCCCAGCCAGCGATCCTCCTGCTTTGGCCTCCTGAACGGCTGTGATTCACAGGCCTCTGCCTCAGGGTTAGTTCAAATTCAGATTTTTGAACTGAAGAATGTACACCTTGAACTAGCAAACAACTAAGGGTTGCCTCCCCCCCCCAAAAAAAAAAAAAAATTGGTATTATCCTCCTTGCTACCTGGGATGTTCTGAGTGTTTAAAAAAAAATCAAAATTAATAGAATTAGGGAGTGCTGGGAAAATAGGACAGCTTATTTGTCCATTTTTCTAGAGCTTTTAAATTTAAACCCATGAGATTCTGTTGAGGCAAGAGTCTAAATCAGTAAAATATTGGTTATTGCCAGACATCTTTGAGAGCTTTACAAATATTAACTCATTTAATCATCCTCACAACAACTGCATTAAGAAAATATCATTATTCCCACTTTAAAGATGGGGAAACTGCTGAGTGGGGTGGGGCATGCCTGTAATCCCAGAAACATTGGAGGCTGAGGCAAGAGGATCAAATTGGAGGCCAGCCTCAACAATTTAGCAAGACCTGTCAAAAAGGGCAGAGGATATAGTTGGGGTAGAGTGTGAAGGATATGAAATATAACCGTCAAGGAGAAAGGAGGACAGTTTGTTTGGGGGATGATCTCTGAGCTCTGGACATTCATTCACCCTTTCCCAGCAACAAATTATTCAAATCTTATTTTTTGGAGGGGGGTGGATACTAGGGATTGAACTCGGGGGCATTCGATCACTGAGCCACATCTTCAGCCCTATTTTGTGTATTATTTAGAGACATGATCTAACTGAGTTGCTTAAGGTCTAGCTAAATTGTTGAGCTGACTTTGAACCTGTGATCCTCCTATCTCATCCTCCCAAGCTGCTGGGATTACAGACCTATGCCACCTTGGCTTTCAAATCTCATTTTTATGAATCAAAACTTACTCAAATCCTGTAAAAAAAAAATTAGACCCCTCCTATAATCATTTGCCATTTTTTCTTCTGAAAAAAATGTGCCATTCTGTTGCTTAATAAAGAAAGCTTGCTTTCCATTGAGATCTGGTCTCTGATTATTTTTGCTTTCCTCTGTATAAATAATAAGTAAAGATGGGGAAATTAGCACTTAATGGTGAATGAAGTAAATAGCACAACTGGAATCCAAACTCAGATTATCCTGAGATGTCTGTTCTTAACTAGGTGACTATACTATGGTGATTTTAGGCACATTCCTACAACTTTGCTGTAATTCTTTATTTAGATGTTTTGGGACTGCATGGTGGCACACACTTGTAATCCCAGCAGCTCAGGAGGCTGAGGCTGGAGGATGACAAGTTCAAAGCCAGCATCAGCAAAAGCGAGGCAGTAAACAATTCAATGAGACCCTGTCTCTAAATAAAATACAAAATAGGGCTGGGGATACAGCTCATTGATTGAATGCCCCTGAGTTTAATCCCTAGTACCAAAAAACAAAACAAATCAACCCCCCCCCCCCAAAAAAAATGTTTTGGTTTTGAAAATTCATGGGAATAAAACTAATAATCTTTTTGACCAGCAGGCAGTAGCATTTAGCATAGAGTAGGAAGGGAGTGTGGGCGATACATGATTGTATTTATTATGGGAAAATAGCATTACCAGTCAGGTTAGTACTTCCTATTTGAAAGAATTGGTTTAGGTAAGTCCATCTTGATTTCTGAACTCTAGGGAACCAAAATAGCAAACATCTTTTTAAGGATTTAGAATAGTTCATATTTGCATTTTCTTCAATGCTTTGTCCAAAGTGTAACTTCTCATATTATAAATTAGCTGACTTTAAGATTCATCTTGAGGATATAATACTAATTGAAACACTGGCAGTAGAGTTACTTTCTTGTGACCTTTTATACTGTAAGAGTAATTTAAATTGGTCAGTGGAAATCCTTAAATCTAGTTGAAAAGTTTGGAATTTTCTTTGATGTCATTGAAAGGAGGATTGAGTTTCTCAGAATGATAGCTTTTTGTTCTACAAATATTTTCAACAATTTATAGTAGAAATGTGGGGACAGAGGTTGTTCTCTGGTTGGGAGGTAGCGATACTGTTGTTACCAAAAGCATGATCATTATCCCCAATGCCAGTTCAATAAAAAGGACACAGTTTTGAGAAAAAGGAAAACATTTTGATTGCTTTGCAAGCAAAGGAGAAATATCAGGACTCCTGTCCCAGAGGCTGTGGTTCTGCCCATCTAGGGGAACAGGGATTTTTAAAGAACTGAATCAAAGGCTACTTTCCATGTGTAATTCACTTGTTAATTTGAGAGAGAGTCATTTCTTGTATTTTTTGGTGCCATCGGCAAGTCTGAATTACTTTGTTCCAGTGGTGGGTGTGTGCTCAAGGACAGATAACTGCAGAAGTGGAAGAAAGATAATCCTGTCCCATCCTGTGCCCCTCCCTGCCTTCCCAAGATTAGGGTTGGGAAGAGATTAGGGAGGAGAAGTGACTGAGAAAGGGGAAGAAACATGTTCCTTTTAAAAATAAGTTGCAATCATGAAATGGTGCAACCACTTAGGAAAATAAGCTAACAGTTTTTTGTTTTTTTTTTTAAAGATTAAATATTTACCTATCATGGGAAAAAAAAAAAAAGTTGCAGTGGCAGAGCATAAAATGAACCACTGTTACATTTCCTTATTTTGTATTTTATTTAGTGATAGGATCTCACTGAAATGCTTAGCACCTCGCCATTGCTGATGCTAGCTTCTTTGAACTCATGATCCTCCTGTCTGGCCTCCTGAGATGCTGGGATTATAGGCCTGTGCCACCTTGCCTGGCCCTTACTGTTACTTTCTACAATTCCCTTTTTATGGCAGTGACATCTCTGAGCTACTTTCTGTGTGAATTTGGGGGAAGTGACCTGAAGTTCTTGTTCTCTATCAGGTGGGACAGTTAAGTGTATATATTCAGCATCAGGGCAGACCAGAGGTCCATGGTGGCAGTTGGTAAGTGACTGGACAAAGTTTACATAGGACAAGGATCATGCTAGGACAATAATAAAGACTTCAAAGTATTATGTTTGGGTGAGCAATTAACACAAAAACAATTAGTATTTCTGCCAGTCTCTGAAAACCATAAACAAGTAACTCATAATCATGTCAATGAAAAACAGATCAAGTTTATCTATGTAGAAGGTTAAGAAGATTTGTAGGTCTATGAGATCAGGCTCAAATTGACTCAGGATATACTTGTGACTTTTGAGTCTTTCGTGATCATTATTATTAGGCATTCCCACACAAGAACCCTTCCTTTATAGCTTCCAGCTTTACTTACTTTTGGTAGCGTTGACAGAAGTGTACATCTTAAGTTACATTAAAAAAATTATCTTTCCATTTATGCATTTAGGAACCAGGGATTAAACCCAGAGGCTCTTAACTATTGAGACATATCTCCAGCCCTTTATTTTTTATTTTGAGGCAGGGTCTCACTAAGTTGCCTAGGGCCTTGCCAAATTGCTGAGGCTAGCTTTGAAATTATGATCCTCCTGTCTCAGCCTCCCAAGCTGCTAGGATTACAGGCATGTGGCACCATGCCTGGCTGTCTTTCTTTTTAAATGTCCACATATAGTCATACTTCAGTCATACTCTCCTGCCAGGTGTTTAAGACCAAGTTGGTCAAAATTCACTTTGTTCATATCTTCTCTTAGAGTCAGTGATCTCAGGATTCCTTAGCAATCATTCTTGGGGACATAGTATGAGAAGTCTCTTTCCTCTTTTAGCCTTCCTGTACCAATTGTGTTATCTGCTAGGATGGGTCAAAGTCTTGCTGACTGTATCAGGATATTTCCCTCTTCAATGACCCTGTTCTTTGCAGAATGTGCACTGATTGGCTGGCTTCCTGTTCTCTAGTATCTCCTTGATCCCCCTGATGAGGAGGCTGGGTGACTCCTTGAAGTTGCAGGGTCCTTAGAGGGGTTCTGTCATTCTCTGGCTCCTTGCTGATTTGAGAGAGCAAGGGCCAGAAAATTGGCTGCTTTTTCCTTGGCCCTTTTACTTCCTTGACTTGGGTCTCCCAACTTTTTGGTTTTGAACATCCAGCAGGCCAGTTTCACCAGTATTAAAAGTGGAAAATATGGGTTATACTTTTACAGTCACCCTATCATTTAATTGAGGTATTAGTACTGAAAAGCAGCATTGCAATCTGTCTGTTCTTTAGGTGATAACTTATTGTCTTAAATTCATTACGGTTGTTCTGTTCGAAGTAGAACTTCTGTAAAATATTAATAGGCAATAGTTATATACTTTTATAAGGAAAATACAAAATGAACACTAGACTATCTTTGGTATCCTATAGCTTCTAGAAAGATCCATATATCTATCAACTCAATTACATACAAGTTTTGTTTTTTTCTTAACTCTTTTACAAGCCTAAATCACTTTTACAGTTTGCCCAAACTTTTACTTAAGTATCACATCCCTTGTTTATTTTGAGATCATAGTAATCTTTACAACAACAACAAAATAAGTCTTTTGAACACAACTTTAAGCTTAATTTTAGCTTACTTTGGAACTCTTCTAACATGGAGAAGGACAAGAGCCAAGCCTTAACTTAGGTGAGGCTGGACTCTTGACAAAGTGTTTATTCCTGAAGCTGATCTGATCTTTGCCTTTCTTTTTTAAAAAAGTATCATTTTACAAAGTTCTCATGAATTGTTTCCTGAGTCTGTCTGAATAGCAGTTAGCATAATACAACATCACATCTGAAACATGAATCAAAGAAAAAAGGCTAAGAGAGTTCTTAACTTTCTTTTTGTGGAAAAAGTGACAAAATGTTTTCATGTTCCACATTGTCAACCTTTGAACAAATCAGGCTCTCCTTATTATCTTCCAAAAGTACATTTAAATTTCCATCCCAGTGTAAAGAGTACCACAAAATTTTATATGTAATTTATTGACAATGGGTTACTTTTATCCAGTTACAAAACATTAACTGACATAAGTAAATACCAACCAAATTTGTTATTTCTATATAAACCTGAGGGTGATTATTGCTACAGATAATTTTAGTTTAGAGAACACCAACCTGGTAAATTGCTCTTCTAAGCTTACATTTAGATGGCTTATATATTTGAAGAACATAAACTCATTTACTATTCAAAGAAGCTAGTAATGGTTAGCATTACAATTGCATAGATGTCCCTATATTAACTAAGTTTAACTTAAAAGTAAAATTTAGAGTCCACATTGTATATGGTAACAATAATCATGAGTCTTCATACTAGCAAAAATCAAAGAATAGCCTTAAGTCTCATATATTTAGGAAACTATTAATAATCAGGAATAGGCTTAGTCAAAGCAAATAGATATAAGCCAGGTCTTCAAATGGCATTGTGGCCCTTCTATGTCAGATACAAAGTATAAAAGAACATTTATTAGTTACCTTGCTAGTAAACCTACATAAACTTTCATTTTATGAACTTACGTAACACTTAGACCAGGCTCAGGCAAACACAATTCTCAGATGTATACTTATCTCTGGTAACATGTATTCAGGGTGTCAACTATATTGTAGTAACCTAAAATAGAAGTTGCTTATTTAACTAGTTATGAAGTAATCATTTAAAAGACTTTAAAAGAGCAGATAAATGTTCTAGACTTTGCTTCATATCATTGCATTAAAATTTGAATAACTTTGACTATGCTAATTACAGCCAATTTAATCACACAAACTTTTTCAGATGTACCTTCACAAACCTTCTGCAACTTATTTAGCCATTCTACACTTGTTTACATCCTTAGTTTTGTCCTCTCTTTCATCTTGGTCATTAGCGCAAGAATATTACTTTATCAGATAAAATACTTCATCATCCAGAAATTTCTTTTACCTTCTAAGACTAAAATATATTTCCATACCTATAACTTTCTTACATTTCTTTTCTAGTTTCAGACCCTCTCTTAAATTCATATTTTGAAATAATCTTTATGAATATTATATGTGCATGTAATTACTCAACAAATTTTATCCCAGGAGAGGACCAGACAATTTGGCATATAGAAAAACTGTACCTTAATCTTTTTCTTCTAGGTTGGATTCAAGGGGTTGGAGCACGGGATATTTTTGAGCCTGACCTGTCTCCCTTATCTTTATTATAATGCCACCAACTTTGAGTTCCCCAATGGTCAACTGTACCCCAAGTCACCTTTCACACCATTTTCTTACACTAGGCATATTGATGGTCAATAGAAGAGGCCCTTTCCATCCTTTTCTTTGGGCATTCTTGAAGATCCCTTTGCGGAGGTTGCCAGCAAAACTTGGGATTGGCTTTAATTTCTACTTTTATTTATTTATTTTTTATTTCTGAGTGCAGTTGTTTATCCTACCAATTTCCTTATGCATTTAGTTTTTTAAATTTTTTTTATAGTTTTAGATGGACAGCATGCCTTTATTTTATTTGTTTATCTTTATGTGATGCTAAGAATTGAACCCAGTGCCTCACACAAGCGCTCTGCCACTGAGCTACAGTCCCAGTGCCTGCATTTAGTTTGATGGGATACTGTTATAGCAAGGATTGCTCTGCCCCAGTGATGGATATCCCTGACTGAATGGCTGCTTTCCCTGTTGTCATTTCTTTTGGTGCCATCCCTAAGTCTGAATTACTTTGTTCCAGTGGTAGGTGTGTGCTCAAGGATAGATAACTCCTTGGGATGGGGAAGAAAGGTATTCCTGTTTCTCCTGAGGTTAGGGAGGAGAAGGGAGAGAGGAAGAGAAATAAACATGTCCCCTTTAAAGTCACAGTGGCAGAGCAGCAAGGGCTATATTCAAAGCATAAAGTAGACCACTGTTACACTATTACCCAATGTTCAGAAGACATTAATACTGCTTCTTATGTTACAATATGTCATCTATCTTAAGCCAGAAGATTTAATATTATATCTTGACAATCCAACCTTTAACAAAACCAATGCCCCTTTTCCTGTGGAGCTGTGGTTTCCGAAGTGCAGGAATTATATTCATAGCTTTATCAGCCACGTTTTTTTCTTTGAATGCTTTCAAGCATTTTGTTAGCATGTAATATCGTTCTTCCTTTAAATATATATCCAGGGGAAATAAAAGATAAATGTGGTCAGAGTTCAGTGACTTCTGGACACTCCTTCTGCTTGCAACATGGTCTTTCTTAGTCATCACCATGACTTGCCTGGATTGCTGAAATCAGCAGTTTCCACCTTTATCCTCCTCTAGTCTGTTTTTAACATAATAGGCATATGCTACCATACTCAGCTTGCCAAGTTTTCAACATCATAATGCCTTTAATTTTTTTTCTTTTAATTTCTCAAATAGAACTAGGGATGTAACTCAGAGGTAGGGCACTTGCCTAACATGCGTGAGGCCCTGGATTCAGTCTCCAGTACCAGGGGTGAAAAATCTAATTAAATAAGAATACTTTTTTCTTTTTTTTTTTGGTACTGGCAATTGAACCTGGGTCACTTTACCACTGAGCTACATTCCCAGCCTTTTCTATTTTTAATTTTGAGACAGGGTATTGCCATGTTGCTGAGGGTCTTGCTAAGTTTCTGAGGCTCGCCTTGGACTTGTGATCCTTCTGCTCAGCCTCCGGAGTCACTGGTATTACAGGCGTGCACCATTGCACCTAGCTAGAATACTTCTTGAGCCACTTAAGAAGTATAGGGATTTGGGTTCGAAAAACCTAATTTAAACTGGTTTAAACAATGAGGACATTTATTGATTCACAAAATAGTGTCCAGACAGTCTTCTGTGCCAGCTTCATCTAGTGGCTGTGCTTTCCTCTCTGTGTGTGAACATCTTCAGAAAGGCACAGTTGTCAGTAGCATTTATTAACTTCACTTCTACCAACAAGAAAGAAGGTAAGCTGGGTGCAGTGACACATACCAATCCTAGCAGCTTGGGAGGCTAAGGCAGGAAGATCATGAGTTCAATGCCAGCCTCAGAAACTCAGCAAGGCCCTAAACAACTTAGTGACACCCTGTCTCGAAATAAAATGTATAAAAAAAAAGGGCTGGGGATGGGGCTTAGTGGTTGAGCGGCCCTGGGTTCAATCCCTGATACCAAAAAAAAAAAAAAAAAGAGAGAGAGAAAGAGAAGGTGGCCTCCAGAGATCAGGAAGAACTTTCCAGTAATCTTTTGCAAACTTCATTTGACATCTTAATATACTTAAATAGGTCAGTCTAATAGCAGTTTCAGGTAAGGGGGAATCATTACCCTTAGACCAAGTTTCTCCACCTCAAAACTATTGTATTTTTGAGTTGGGTAATTCTTTGTGTATGGTACTGTTCTCTGAATGATAGAATGTTCTGGATCTCTAACTGTGATTTCCTCTGTCTGTGACACTCAAAAGTATTTCCAGAGAGGTGGAGAATGTAGCTCAGTGGTAGAGGGCTTGCCTACAGTGGGCCTGAGGTTCCATCCCCAGCACTTGGAGGGAAAAAAAAAAGGAAAGAAAAGAAAGATCTTACTCAGACCCCCCCCCCAACTGAAAATTGATCTAATCTTGCTCTGAGAATCCTACTCCCCATTTAATGTATCTTAGTTTTTTCAAATTTGAATTATGTCTTATAGTTCCACTTCTTTTGGATATATGTCCTCTCATTCAGATTTCCTATTTCACTTTCCATGGATACCATTGGGGATGTGATGATCTGGACTTATGCTTGGAAAGAGTCCTTGTACATACATCCACAGGGCTGTTTGTGTGATTCTCTAACTTATTTATTTTATATTTCATTGATTTTGGTACCAGGGATGCGAGTTACATCCCCAGCCCTTTTTAATTTTGAGACAGGGTCTTGCTAAATTGCCTAGGGCCTCACTAAGTTGATGAGGCTGTCCTGGAACTTGTGATCTTCCTGTGTCAACCTCCTAAACTGCTGGGATTACAGGCATGCACCACCATGCCCAGCCTCTTTTTTTTTTTTTTTTTAAACTTAATTGGTGGTACTGGGGATTGAACCTGGGGTCTCTATCATGCTAGATAAGCACTCTACCACTGATCTAGTAGACTCCTTACCTCTTTTTAAAATTTTATTTTGAGCCAGGATCTTGATAAGTTGCCCAGGTAGGTTTCTGTTCTACTTGCTTCTCTGATGTTTCCAATGTCAAATAAACATTACATTGCTTTGAAATGAGAACCTGTAATAGCCCAGGTTAGAAACCTAAATGGAGTCACACACTAAAGTTTCATGTCACAAAACTGCAAATAAGCTAATTTTTTTTCTTATCTTCTGAGAAATTAGGATGAGAGAGGTAGCAGCCAAATTTCCCAAATAGGGTACTTTCACTTGACAAAGTAGTGAAAGTTTCCTCTACCTTAATCCTTACACAAAGAAGTTATCCTAAAGTGATCTGAAATTTATCCATCAGTTAATTTTTCTATTGTCTATTCCCATCTTACTAAGAACTGTTTTGAAATGATGAATCTGCTTTTTGTTCTTTTGTTTTTGCTTTCTTTATTCTCTGTTTATAAAACTGACCTTTTCTGCTTTGCCCATTGGAACCCTTTTTCTCTTCTGTGGAGTGAAGACTTGCCTGATTTTAGAATAAAAAATAAAGTCATTTAAGATTATTAATCTAAATTGTTGTGGTTTTGTCTTTTAATACCAGTCTCTCTTCATTGCCTTATTGATGATATCTAATGGTGAGTCCATCTCCTGTGCTTTGTTCCTGCTGACAGGGACCCACCTTTCACTTTAATCACAGGTGATTTTCAGTATGGGTGGTCCACTACTTTGCTCCAATTGTGGCTGTCTCCTGGTTACTTTGCCATATGTTTTCCCTTGGCACCACGAAGAACCCAGGAATGCCTGGATTCCTTTCAAGGACACATGAATCTCAAGTGTGCTTTAAATTTGCCAGTTTTGGGCCTGTTCTGCTTGCTATGCCCTGCTATTATTTTTTATAATGCTGAAACCATTCTGTTTCTGTTAGTGGTTAACTTCCCCTAGTTCCAAGCCAGGGTCACATACTCTAAGCTTTTCCTTTGACTATTCTTACTCTCAAATATGGTAGAATGTTCTGTTTCCTTTCCTGTTGCCTTGGAGACCACCCTGCCTTTCCCTTCACTTCCACTTCCAAGTCTCAGCCTTCCTTTTTCTGAATACCCAACTCCCAACATTTTTGTAGATAACATAGCTGTGTGCCTCAAACTTTCACTATGGAGAATGGTTCTCTCATCTCTATAGTCATCAAATGTAGGCCTCCACTTCTCTCTGGCTATCCACGCCCTGCTTCCAGAACTTTCCCTAGAGATCTCTGCATTCACTGGGTCACGAAGCTGAGTATATCCCTGGGCCTCAGGGCTACCTACATAGCTTCTAGTCCTCTCATTGCTGGCTTACTGGGGGTCATCCTGGGGCTTTCAGACTCATCCCTAGGCTATCTTCATCTTTTTTTTTTTTTTAAAGAATGGAAAAGGTATCTTTAATTCTTTTTTGTAAGATTTATTTTAGTGTTACCAGTGTGTTATTTTTTTTTTAATTTTTAAAACATTTTGTCAGTGAATGATAGCAGGACTCATCATGCATCTTTGTACATGCACATAAGATAATGTCATTAATCTCATTTCCCATACCTTCCCTTTCTCTCCTTTCCTCCCTCACCATTATCTGCTTGCTCTAGTGAAGTACCTCTAATTCCTAAAAGTCTGAGCTTCAGCCAGTCAATGTGGGTTGAAACCGAGGAAGCTAGATTTCAAGGATCAGACGAGGCCAGGAAAATTTAAAACAAAGGAACGAAAAGAAAACTTGGACCAGTTTTGAAATCTGATAGACTTTGAAATTAGGATAAAGAGGCCACCAGATTACATTGACAGTGCACAAATTTTACAATAACTTAAGAAAGCACCAGTATTTTAAGACTCTATTTTAGAAAATAATATAAACTCTCAATGAATTAATTGTTTGTAATGAAAGATGTTATGTCATGTGTGTGTAAGATTGAGATGGCAGTGTACCTCCTTTCATTGTATAGAATTGATACTAAATTAATCCCTGTTAAACTGGAGATTGTGATCTCCCAGCCCTCATCTAGGTATAGTCAGCCATGTGGTATAAGTCACTGTCACCAATAAGGACATAAACAGGCACATTGTGTGGCTGTCTTCATCTTTATAGACCTAACCCCCAGAAGAAGCCAGCAAGCTGCTGCCTTGCACCTGACTAATAATTCTAGCATAGATGGAATGCCTCCTTTAGCACTTGACATTGGGCTATGATGGGAAGAAATCAGGGCTGCATTCTTCAGAGGAAAAAAATCTATCTCCTTAAAAAGGAGATCAAGCTGGTGTTAAATAGACCTGTTACCATGTTGATTATGCAAAGACAGGAGAGGGAGGAAGGAAACTTCTATATGTAGTAACACTGGGCGGAGCACTAAGTATATGTGACTGGTTATCTTTTTGCAATCTACAATTTATGAGTTAAATTAGAAAGTGGAGGCTCGTTGAAATTAAATTATAGGCAGTGGTACTATGGCTTCACTGGTCCTCTTTAAGACTTGAGGAGGTTTGTTTCATTTGGGGGGGGGGAGGTACTGAGAATTGAACCTAAGGGCTATTTACAACTGAGCTACATCCCCAGCCCTTTTGATTTCTTATTTTGAGACAGGGTCTCACTAAATTGCTAAGTCTGGTCTCCCCCTGCCTCAGCCTCCCTACTTGCTGGGAATACAGGCCTGTATCCCCACACCCGACTGACCAAGATCTTTATGACTTCAAAGTTTATACTCTTTTTACTAGACCACAGGCTAAGCTCTTGTCCCCTGATGGAGGTCTTATACTCCAAAGAGCCACTGTTTCTTTCTGAATTCTCTTTTTCTGAGACTATTCTCAGAAACTAAGACTCAGTAGGCTCAAACCATAGTTCCAGTAGTGTTTCTGCTTTGATCTTGGGCAAGTTGTCTTCCCTCCTGGGCCTCAGCTTCCCTGTCTGTAAGGAAAAGATAGAAATATAAAGTCAAAATCTTCTGTTCTTGATTTATCATGAATAGTTTAATTCTTCTTACTGAGAAACTTATCTTGGGGTGTGTTGGTCAAATACCTGACAAGAACAGCTTAGAGGAGGAAGTTTATTTGGCCTCGTGGTTTCAGAGGTCTCAAGTCTATAGATGGCTGACTCTTTTCCTTTGGGCTCAAGATGAGACAGCACATTATAGGAGAAGGGCTCAGTAGAGGAAAGCTGCTCAGTTCATGGTAGCATCAGGAAGCAGAGAGACCGGGCTGCAGAGAAAATGTACCCTTCCAAGGTACATCCCCAGTGACCCACCTCCTCCAGCCATGCCCAACCTGCCTACTGTTACCACCCATTTATTCTACACAAACTGATTAGGTAATAGCTCACAATCAATCCAAACATTTTACCTCCAAACATACCTGCATTAATACTGGAGCTTTGGGGGAACACCTTGTATCCAAACCATAACATGGGTGAATATTTTTATAAGGCTTTATTTATTTTTGCAGTACTTTGATTTGAATACAGAATCTCATGCATGCTAGACAAGGCTCTACCACAGAGCTACCCTAGCCCTTTGTGAGACAGGGTCTTCCTAAGTTGCTGGCCTTGAGCTTGACATCCTTCTCCCTCGGCCTTCTGAGTAGATGGGATTACATATAGGCATTCATCACCACTCAGCTTTATGATTTTTATGTTTTTATTGATCATTTTAAATTAAAAATTTAATGAGATTAATTTTTAAAGATTTGGATTTAAATTTCTAAAATTTAGAAATTAAAATTTTGTATATTTTGTATTTTTTGTTTCTATTTTGTCATGTTCTTTTGAAGTGGATTCTTGCTGTATTCCCCAGGCTAGCTTTGAACTCCTGGGCTCAAGTGATCCTCCTGCTTTATCCTCCGAGTATGCACAATACCATGCATTCCTTTTATTTTTGTTTTATTTTTAGATTTTATTTTATGGTACTAGGGATTAAATCCAGGGGCCTTCTACTGTTGAGCTACATCCCCAGCCCTTTTTAAAATTTTTTTTGAGTCATGGTCTTGTTAAGTTTCCCACACTGACCTCGAATTTGTGAGGCTTCTGCTTCAGCCTGCTTGGTTGCTGGGATTACAGACATGCATCATCACACCTGGCTCTTGTTGTTATTTGGTCCTGGAGATTGAACCCAAGGGTGCTTTACCACTGAGCTATATCCTCAGTACTTTTTATTTTGACACATGTTCTTGCTAAGTTTCCAAGGCTCGCCTTGAATTTGCAATCCTCCAGCCTCAAGCCCTTGGGTTGCTGAGATTACAGACTTTCTGCTTACTTTTCACTTTTTCCTAGTATCTGTTCCCACAAAAGGCAATGTCCCTATATTAATAGTATTCCAGGCATTAGAGAACCAGGGTCAGAATTACAAGACTTTAAGGCTACTTGCTTTCTTCTCCCTTCAAAATACACACACACACACACACACACACACACACGCACGCACGCGCGCGCGCGCATGCACACACACACGCACACACACACACACACACACACCCTGCCTTTGAAAGAGTCATTATTCAAAATATAGCCTGAAAGCTGTCTAGGCTGTAAGCAATTGATAATTAAGATGACTGCAATATACGTTTAATTTGTGTGAGAATGGGGAAGGGATCAGTTGTAGTATCAAGATAGAGTACTCTGTGAACTGGTCCTGAAGCCAGCAAATAGATTGCAAAGGTTTATGCAACAAGAGGACTAATGACATTC
The DNA here is from genome assembly GCF_021218885.2 of Marmota monax. NCBI lineage: Eukaryota > Metazoa > Chordata > Mammalia > Rodentia > Sciuridae > Marmota > Marmota monax. The sequence continues at coordinate 105,156 of NW_026693068.1, read as the reverse complement.
TCTCTTCCAGAAAAGTGGAGTGACTCAGTATACAGATGTTCCACCTACCCCAGCGTTTGTAATTATGAACTGGCTGGCGGCAGTATGCGAGTAGTCTTTGAATCATCTGTTTTTATAGTTTCTTTGGCTGCTACTCTTTTTAGAACAATCTGGGACATGTCAACTGAAAAATGCACCAATTGCTTACAAGGAGAAAAGGACTTGGTATAGGGGTGCGGACACAGGGAGTTCTTAACCTGCCTCTACTCAGAATGGTGGGTAGGGAGAATGACCTGATGATTCTCAGAGAAATATATGACTTCTGATGAATCCAGATATCTGGAGAACATGAAATGAAAATACTAGCCTAGGTGTATACAAAATGAGGCAAGCTTCAGGAAGAAATGCTGATATCACTTTAATAAATACTAACACAAAGGAGATAAAACTAGAAAGACCTGAATTTGTGGGTAGCCTCATGAAGTAAAAATAAGCTGGGCGCCTATTGCAAAATCATTTTTGTTGCAGTGTGTGCCCCAGGAATGTGCCATTCCTGGTAATCTTTTCCATTTGCATGTGAGCATCTTGTTCCAGCAGTCTTTGGATTCAAATGAACAGAACTTTGGGTTGAGTGAGTTCTTGGTCATCCTGGCACAGAACAGGCTATGTATTAGTCAGCTTTCTGTGACTATAACAAAATACCTGAGATATTAAACTTAGAAAAGGTTTACTTTGGTTTAAAGTTTTGGAGGTCCGTGTTCATGTTTGGTTGGCCTATTGCTTTGAACCTGTAGTGGCAAATCATGGTGGAAGTACATGGCAGAGGGAAACTACTTACCTAATGACCAAAAAGCAAGAAAGAGAGGGAGAGTGCTGGATCCCACAAACCCTCCCCCGCCTTTTTAAAAATATTTTTTAGTTGTCAAGGGACCTTTATTTTATTTATTTATATGCAGCGCTTAGATTGAACCCAGTGCCTCACACATGCTAGGCAAATGCTCTCCCATGAGCCACAATCCCAGCCCCCCACAGTCCCTCTTAAAGGGGATTCCCCAGGGACCTAAAGACTTCCCACTAGTCCCTACCTCTTAAGTTTTTTACCTCCCAGTATGTCAACCTGGGGACCAAGCCTTTAACACTTGGGCTTTGGGGGAACATTGCAGATCCAGAGTATAGTAGGCTATATGTGTATCTTTTAATTTGTCAAGTATATCTTTGTCAAAGTAGTCTATAAAGTACTGCTTTGGTTTCTGTGTTGAATCAAAGGCCCATATTTTAGAGCTGTGATCCTTACCTTGGTGCTCTTGGAAGGTGGTGGTAGCTTTAAGATAGGGCCTAGTGGGAGGTTTGTGGGTCATCAAAGGTGTGCTCTTGAAAGGGGTTGGTGGGACCCTGGTTTCTATCCCTTTCTTTTGCTTCTTGGCCTTGAGATGAATGGTTTTGCTCTGCCATTTACTCCACGGTATTGTGACTCCACAGGACAAAACAAAGGTAAACAAAAACCAAAAAACAACAACAAAAAAAAAAAACAGGACAGATCAACCATGGAATGAAACCTCCCAAGACCTTGAGACAAATTAAAACTTTTCTCTTGGTAAGTTGGCTACCTCAGGAAAGCTGACTATAGGCACTAAGCCGTGGTTTCCACTCTAGTCTTCTGTTATCTCCTCCATTTCCTGAGGTTATGGGAAGCATGGTGAAGCAATACAGTAGTCCCCCTTGTCTGTGATTGTCTTTCTGTGGTTTCTATTATCTGCAGTTAACAGGAATCATATGGCTTAATGGTTTTCTGGTCTGTTATGATAGTGCATGCCTGTATTCACACTGATCTAGGACATTGAGGCAAGAGGATCGCAAATTTGAGGCCATCCTGGGCAACTTAGTATGACCTTGTCTCAAAATAAAAATAAAAAGGGCTGGGCTGTAAAGTTTAGTGGTAGAACACCTCTCTACCACTAAACTGGGTACAATCTCCGGTACCACAAAAAAAAAAAAAAAAAAAAAGATGCTTCATCTTATATTGTCAAAAGCTTGTTAGTAACATGGTGCTCTATAACCAATGCCTATACCACTCACCATCTTATTGTGAAAGCAATATATCATCACACATCACAAGGTTAAGTAGTGTAGCACAATAATATATGTGTTTTAGTACTGGGGATTGAACTCAGGGGCACTGAACCACTGAGCCACATCCCCAACCCTATTTTGTATTTTATTTAGAGACAGAGTCTCACTGTTTGCTTAGTACCTCACTTTTGCTGAGCTGGCTTTGAACTCATGATCCTCTTGAGCCACTGGGATTACAGGTGTGTGCTACTGCACCTGGCCACGATAACATTTTGAGAAAGGGACCATATTCCCACGACTTTTATTATAGTACATTGTTGTTATTGTTCTGTTGTTAGCATTAATCTCTTACTGAGCTTAATTTATATTAAACTTTATAATAGGTATATATATATATATATATATATATATATATATATATATATATAGAAAAAACATAGCTAGTATAGTGTTTAGTACATCCATGATTTTAGGTATCCACTGGAGGTTTTGGAATATATCCTTTGTGGATAAAGGGAGAGTATCATATTATAGAATTTTAGAGTTAAAAAAGTGCTTCAGAAGAATGCTGTCAAATATCAAATGCAGCTTTATAGACTTGTGATGATTAGGAAATTATCCTCAATTTGGACAAGCTGAAAGACAAAGTAAGAAGGTAGCAAGTCCCTCACCACCCCCAGCATGGGAATAAAACTCAGGGGCAGTCAATGAGTTATATCCCTAGCCCTTTTATTTTTTATTTTGAGACAGGGCCTCGTTAAGTTGCTGAGGCTGTCCTTAAACTTGTGATCCTCCTGCCTCAGCCTTCTGTGTGGCAAGGATTACAGACATGTGTTGTCACGCCTGGAAAGGTACCAGATTTATAAAGTGAAATGTGTTCAATTGAAAAGATTTTGTTTTTGAATGTTTGTCCTACTTTTCTTATTTTTAGAAGGTAATTTCATAATGATTCAGGGAATGAAGCTTGTATGCTCTACTCTTTTGTTTCTGCCCACTTTCTGCCAGTAGAGGACAGGCTCAAGATCCCCTACAGCTTGGTTTATACCCAAAGGGACATAAAACAGCATACTACAGTGATGCAGCCACATCAGTGTTTATAGCAGTACAATTCATAATAGCTAAATTGTGGAAACCACCTAGATGCCCTTCAATAGATGAATGGATAAAGAAACTGTGGTATATATACACAATGGAATATTACTCAGCATTAAAAGAGAATGAAATTATGGCATTAGCAGGAAAATGGATGGAGTTGGAGAATATCATGCTAAGTGAAGTAAGCCAATCCCAAAAAACCAAAGGCCAAATGTTTTCTCTGATAAGTGGATGCTGATCCATAATTGGTGGGTGGGGGGAGGAATGAAGGAACTTTGGATAGGGCAAAAGGGAGGGAGGGGAAGGGAGAGGGCACAGGGATAGGAAAGATGGTAGAATGAGATGGACATTATTACCCTAGGTGACATGTATGAAGAGACAAATGGCGTGGCTACTTTGTGTACAACCAGAGAATTGAAAAATTGTGCTCCATTAGTGTACTATGAATCAAAATGCATTCTGCTGACATGTATAACAAATTAGAACAGATAAATTTTTTAAAAAAGATCCCATCCAGAAGGGGATTGATACATTCTTTTCCCCCAGTAGAACCCTAAATTCAGGCCAGCTCTTGTGAAACTGAGATGAGAAAAGCTTTCGGTTTCCAGGCCAGAAGGAGCTTCCTATTTCTGAAAATTCGAAACCAAATTCAGTCAGGTCCATCCCATGAGGATGATCTGACTCATACCAGACACAGGCAGAGGAGGTGGAACTGAAAGAGAATTTTTGATTTGCTGATTTCCCAGCATAGTCTGCTTACCTAACAAAGATAAGGACAGGTACAGTGAACTCTAGGACCTTGATCACCAGCGAACTATACACTCTTAACATCAACCATCACCAATCAGAAGAGGTGTTTCTCTTCCTTTGAGATGGCAAAAATGTAGAGTGAAAGCTCTCCTCCCAGTGTAGGTCTGGAGGGAGATCCTCTGTGGACCTCTTCCTCCGTGGAACATAGGAGAGTTATGTAAACTTAATATTTGCTGAAAGAGACTTGAGTTACCTTAATGATTTCGTTGTAATCTGCCAGCATTGGACAGTTAAGGGTTGGAGAAAATAATAAAAAGTGTTCTTAGTTCCACAATTGGACTAAGTAAGAATATTTATTTATTTATTTATTTATTTATTTATTTATTTATTTATACATACTGGGAATTGAACTCAGGGGCACTCAATCACTGAGCCACATCCCTAGCCCTATTTTGTATTTTATTTAGAGACAGGGTCTCACTGAGTTGCTTAGTACCTTGCAAAGTTGCTGAGGCTGGCTTTGAACTCGAGATCCTCCTGTATCAGCTGGGATTACAGGCATGCACTACTGCGCCCCACAAGAATCTTTATTTTTTATTAAAGAGAAAAGTTTAAAATTGTGATTAAAATATACTAATATTAAATTTACCATCTTAACCATTTTTAAGTGCATGTTTCAGTGGCTTAAGTACATTTACATTGTTGTATAATTATCATTATCATGTATCTCCAGAACTTTTTCCATCTTCCAAAACTGAAACTCTATATATTTATTAAACAGCAGCTCCCCATTCCCTTATCCCTCAGCTCCTGTCAACACCCATTCTTCTGTAGGTCTTTATGAATGTGCTACTCTAAGCAACTCATATAAGTGGAATCATGTAATATCTATCTTTTTGTGACTGGCTTATAGTCCTCAAGCTGGGTGCCATGTCACATGCCTGTAATCCCAGCGGCTCGGGAGGCTGAGATAGGAGGATCCGAGTTCAAAGCCAGCCTCAGCAACTTAGCAAGGCACTAAGCAACTCAGTGAGACCCTTTCTCTAAGTAAAATACAAAAAAGGGCTAAGGATGTGGCCCTGAGTTCAATCCCTGGTACCAAAAAAAAAAAAAAAAGATATTGTCCTCAAGATTCAGCCATGTTGTAGCATGTGTCAGAATTTCCTTCCTATTTAAGGCTGAATAATATTCTAATATATGATTAATTGTTCTCTAAGGAATTTGGACTAGGTCTTCAGTGTGTCAGGTGGTACATTTGCACTCATAGTTTTGATATTATATTAAGATTTTTTGGAAGTTCTAGCATCTTCTTGGATACAGGGTTGGGTAGTATATGAAAACGTGATACATTTTCTGCCACAGCTGAGAAACAGGTATAGCAAACAAAAATTAAGGCCTATCTGTTCAGTCATTAGGTACCATTTCAATAGTTCCTCTTTTAGGATCCATTCTATTGGAAACTTGAATGTGGATTGTACCTTTGACCACTGGCTTGTTCCTGAAAATACCTCAAGTGCCACTGGGATCCACAACCCTCCATCTGAAACACTCATTGTTTTGATTTGGGTATGGTTTGAGTGTATCCCCAAGGATTTCATGTCATGTAATCTTGATCCCCAATGTGGTGGTATCGAGGTGGTGGAACATTTAAGAGGTGGGGCCTAGTAGAAGATGGTTAAGTATTAGGGGTACTACCCTTGGGAGGGTTTAATGCCTTTTTCAGGGGTGAATTACTTTTCTTGGAAATGGGTTGTTTGGCTCTCTCTCCACTTACATTTGGTACTGGGAATTAAACTTTGGGGCATTTACCAGAGAGCTACATCCCTAACCCTTTTTATTTTGAGACAGGATATTGCAAATTGCTGAAGTTGGCCTTGAACTTGTGATTGTGATCCTCCTGCCTCAGCCTTCTGAGTTGCTGGAATTATAAGCATGTGCCACTGCATCTGTCTCTGTGTGTTATTTCTTCACTGATTGGAACCAGGGTGGGAGAAAGAGTGAGTGAATAGTCATAGTTATTTTCTTTAACGTATTTCAAATAAAAAAGAGTTGGCAAGACCATTCATCTCCAAAATTAAAGTCAGTTTCAAACTGATCTAGGGTCTTATCATCTGGAATCCTTTACCTTAAAGATCACATAGAGGGTCTGGGATTGTCGCTCAGTGATAGATCACTTGCTTAGCACTTGTGAGGTACTGGGTTTGATTCTCAGCATTATATGTAAATTAAAATAAAGGTTCATTGACAACTAAAAAAATTTTTAAAAAATCACATAGAATTATGTGACCATTTTACAAGTACATAATATAAAATCGAGAGTTTACTTAATTTGCTTATAAACCAAACTATGTTCTATCAAACCTTTCAGAGGCTCCCAGGTGAGATCTTCAACCTTTGCTCCATTTACCCTCTAGGATTTATTTCAGATTCCATGATGGTCTGGTGGAAGATGAGAAGAGACCCAAAGTCCTGAACTGGCTCATCTCTCATTTCCATGGCAGGGGGAGGCTGAGAAGGGCAGGGGAAATTATGAATCCAGTTTTCCACCAAAAAACAGTGCAGCTAAGGATACTACTTGGTTTCACCTATGCCAAAAGAATATTTGGAGTACCAAATAAGGTAAAGAAGGTGTAGATACTTGAGAAACTGTCTTCTTTAAACTTTTCTATGTCAACCCCCCATTTTTTCTTTTCCTTTTCCTTTTTTTGGAGTGCAGGTGCTCTATAAATGAGCTACTCCTTCAGGCCTTTTTATTATGAGACAAGGTCTTTTTGTTGCCCAGGCTAACCTTGAACTTGCCATCTTCCTACCTTAGCCTCCCTAGTGCTGGGATTATAAGTGTGTGCCATCACTTCTTGCTTCTCTATTCCTTTTTAAAATATTTCAGTAGATTCTCATGTAATCTTCTTGTTCTTAAGTAATTATTTTTCTTTTGAACCCTGTAGCACTTTACCACTGAGCTACACCCCTCAGCCTATTTTATTGTTTTATTTTGAAACAGAGTATCCCTAAATTGCTGAGTCTCATGAGTTGCTGAAGCTAGCCTTTGAATTTAGGATCATCCTGCTGCATTCTGCCTCAGGCTTCTAAGTCACTGGGATTACAGGTATGTGTCAACATGCCTAGCTTCATAAATAATTTTTTTTCATAAGTAATTTTTGAAAATGCAGTTTTCTTTAAAAATATTTTTCATTAGTGCCTTATAGTTATACATAACATTGTGGTTCATTTTTTAAACGTTTTTTTTTTCAGTTGTTGATGGACCTCTTTACTTTATTCATTTATTTATATTCTGTGCTGAGAATTGAACCCAGTGCCTCACACCTGCTAGGTAAGTGTTCTGCCACTGAGCTACAACCTCAGCCCTCATTTTGACATAATTTTACAAGTATAAAATATAAGTTGCTCTAATTCAATCCCCAGTACTTTCCTTTTTCTTCTCTCCTCCCTTGCTTTGTTCCCTTTCCTTTACACTGCAGACCTTTCTTCTGTACAGTTTTTTAAAAAAATTAGTACATTATGGATATACATTTATTAATTCTTGGTACAATTCCCTGAACTTTAGGGATCCTATTGAGAAAGTTGTTGCCTTGGCCTGTGTGTTGGAGTGTTGAGCCAACACATTTTCTTCTAGCAGTGGCAGAGTTTCTGATCTACTTCTTAGGTCTTTGATCCGCTTTGATCCAGTTTCATTTTTCTACATATGGCTCTCCATTTGTTCAAAAGACTATCTTTTCTTCAGGGTATGTTTTTGGCAATTTTGTCAAGTATGAGATGACTGTATCTATGTGTATTTGTCTCTGTGTCTTCTATTATCTTTCATTGATCTTCGTGTCTGTTTTGGTGCCAATACTATGCTTTTTTATTATTATAACTCTAGTATAATTTGAAATATGATATTATGATGCCTCCAGCATTGCTCTTGCTCAGGACTGCTTTGGCTATTCTGGGTCTCCTGTCCTTTCTAATGAATTTTAGAACTGTTTCTTCTAGTTCTTTTCAGTAGTGAGGATTGAACAAAGGCGTTCTATCACTAAGTTACAAACCCAGCTCTTTTTTGAGTTTATTTTGAGACTGTGTGTGTGGGGGGGTCATTCTTTTTTAAATTTTTAAAAAATTTTTGTTCTTAAAGTTATACATGACAGTAGAGTATAATTTGACTTATTTATACAAACATGGAGTCCATCTTATTCTAATCAGGATCCCAGCCTTGTGCTTGTACATGATGAAGGAATTCATTATAGTGTATTAATTTAATTTTTTAAAAATTAGTTCTCATTAGTTATACATGATAGTAGAAATCTCTTTGATTCCTTGTACAAAAATGGAGCAGAAAGTTTTACTTCTCTGGTTGTACATGAAGTAGAGTCACAGCATTAGTGCAATCATACATGTACTTAGAGTAATGATTCGAACTGTGGTGTATTCATATATGTACATAGGAAAGTTAGGTCCGAATAATTTCACCATCTGTCCTCCCTCCCTTCCCTTAATTCCCCTGAGACAGTATCTTACTAGTTGCTGAGGGTCTTGCTAAGTTGCTGAGGCTCATCTTGAACTTGTGATCCTTCTGCCTCAGCCTCCTGAATTCAGGAGGTTACAGGCATGCACCACCAAATCAGATTATTTTTTCTAGTTCTGTAAGAAATGTCATTGGTATTTTGATGGGAACTGCATTGAATCTTCATAATGTTTTTGTTAGTATGACCATTTTGATGGTCATGCAGTATTAATAATCCTGCCTATCTAAGAACATGGGATATCTTTCCATCTTCTAATGTCTTCTTCAATTTCTTTCTTCAGTGTTAATTTATTTTTCAGCAGATTTATTGGAGTATAGGGAAACGATTTATATATTTATCTTGTACCCTGCTACTTTGTTTGTCAGCTTAAGAAGACTTCTGGTGGAGTTTTTTGGGGTCTTCTAAATAATGGGATCATCTCATCAGCAAATTGATAATTTGTCATCTTATTTTCCTATTTATATCCCTTTAATTTCCTTCTCTTGTCTGATCATTCTGGCTAGAGTTTTAAGGATTATGTTGAATAGGAGTGGTGAGAATGGATATTCTTGTCTTGTTCCTGTTTTAGAAGAAATGCTTTAAGTTTTTTCTTTGTTCAGAATGATGTTAGCTTTGTGTTTGTTATATGTAGTCCTAAAATGTTGAGGTAAGTTTTTTCTATCCCTATTTTCTCTAGTTTTAAACATGAATGGGTGCTATACTTAATTCTTCTAATGCTTTTTCTGTATCTATTGAGATGATAATGTGATTCTTCCAATTATTATTTTGTGGTAAATTATGTTGATTTGCATATGTTGAAATAACCTTGCATCCCTAGGATGAAATCCATTCTTAACATAATTTTTAAAATTAGTTCTTTATAATTTTTTTTGTTTATACAAGGTTCAGGATTCAGAAATTCATAGTGATTACTTTATCTGAATCAGGAATTGGGAATCTAAGAAGATATCTATAATAATTTACAAGGAGTAAAATGTAGGGAAAGGAGAAATTTATTATAGTTATTTGGCTGGGGATGTAGCCCAATGGTAGAGTGCATGCTTATTATGTGCAAGTCCCTTGGTTAAATTCCTAGCCCCACAAAACAAATAAGGTTGTCACTAGATAGAAGGAAAAACAACCTTTTAACATTTGGTATTATTGCTTTATAACATCATTTCCAAGATTTAGCTTGAACTGAGAATCTATATCTTGTCTAGTTTGCTTTATTGTTTCTAAAGAGTTATTCCATTCTATCATTACATGGTTCCTAGCAAAATATCTATTTTTGATGTACGGTATTGTGTAATATCTAGTCATACAATGTCTAGTATTATATGGTTTCTCTGTTTTTGATAAACAGAATCAATGTTTATTTGAGTGAAATGGTAGTAAAAGAAAGGAAGCAACATTGCCCTTCTCCTTAGGATACAAACAACAACAACAAAATACCAAAGGTCATGAATGTGATCTTTTACTGTGAATGAAATATGAAGCCTGTGAATGAAAATGTGTTCTGCCTTTGGGAAAAGGTATCAGTCACAGAGCAAAGGAAATTATGCAAATATACATTCTCTTCATTTATTCCTTTTGTTCATTTATTTCATAAATATTTATTAAGTGCTTGTCATATGTATGCCAGGCTTTACTCTGTTCAAGTGGGGGTAAATTCAGTGAACAAAACGGGAAAGAACTAGGTGTGTGGTGCAATGCCTATAATCCCAGTGACAAGGGAGGCTGAGGCACGTGGATAGCAAGTTCAAAGCCAGCCTTGGCAACTTAGAGAAAGCCTGTCTCAAAAAATAAAAAAGGCTGGGGATGTGGCCAAGTGGTTAAGCACTGCTGGATTGAATCCCTGTAAAAACAAACAAACAAATCAGGAAAGACTAAAAGATAAAAATTTTTGCCTTTCTGTAGGTTGCATTCCAGCAGGGATAGGGAAAATCCGGCAATGAATAGAAAGCTTAACAAATAAGCCAATTAGATGGTAGGAAAGGAGATGCTGAGTACTGGGGAATGAACAGAGCAGGGTAGGGGACATCAGGACCACTGCACACGTGTGCAACTCTGGGTGTTGGGGGAATGGGATGTGGGGTTAGGGACCACTGAAGGTTTCTAAACTGCTCAAGATGCAAGTGCATAGATCTGGCCAGGTGTCCCTCTTGAGGTTAAAAAATGAACAACAATTGACAAGCCCACCCCTTTGTTCTCTCCATTTCTTTCTTTTCCTTCTTTTTACCTTGTTTCTTCTATTAATTGATATTTGCCCTTCCTTCCTTCCTCAAATGATTTCTTTATAATTTTTCTTTCTTTTGCGCTCTCTCTCCCTTTCTTTCTTTCTTTGCTTCCTTCCTTCCTTCTTACTTAAACCTAGGGCCTCACAAACATGCTACTACTGAGCTGCACCCCCAATCCGTCCCTTGTATTTCATTGTCATTATACCTTCTTGAGTCTCTGAATTAGTTTTTTTTTTTTTGTGTGTGTGTGTGTATTGGGGACTGAACACAGAGGTACTTTTTAATTTTTTATTTTGAGACAGGATCTTGCTAAGTTGCTGAGGCTGGCTTTGAACTTGCAATCCCCTGCCTCAGCCTCTGGAAACACTGGGATTATAGGCATGAACCAACATGCCCAGCTGTATTAGTCTATTTTCTATTACAGAAAAAAATCACTGAGACTGTGTTACTTGTAAATAAAGGAGGTTTATTTAGCTCACAATTCTGGTGGCTGGAGGGTCCAAACAGCATGGTGCCAGTCTCTTGGCAAGGACCTCCTAGCTATGTCACAACATTGTAGAGAAAGGAAAAGGGAACCTTCTGTAAGCACAAGAGATTACATGGAAAGATAGGAAATCAGAGATTTTGGGGTCAGATTTATCCTTTTTATAATAACTTTTATAATGATAATCTCACAAAAACTGGTCTTTTGTGAGAACTATGTTAATATCTTCTAAGGATCATGACCTAACAATCTCCCATGAGGTCCCACCTCTTAAAAGTTCCCACCACCTCTCAATGTTGCCATACCAGAGATCATCTTTCATTACATGAGACTTTGAGGAACATATTCAAACCATATCCCAGTCTGTTACTCTAGCATTATATGGCTTTCCCTCTCTACTTTCTTTCTCTCATCCCACTGTTTAATTTCTTTAGTGTCTTTTTGCCCTTATCATCTATACCCCATCTCATTCTCTTCCTCTTTCTTTTGACTTTCTCTCTCTTGTTTCTTCTCCCTGCTCCCAACTTGCCACACTTGAAAGAAGGAATATAACCTTGCCAAAGATCTGAAGACATGACTGTATAGAAAGGGAAAATGGAGGCCCCCTTTGTGAGGCCAAATGGACCAAAAGGTCACTAACAAAACCAAGCCTTAATGCCTGTATTGTTTTCAGGACAATGTGAAATACGTGTATGGTGGATTTTTTGAAGTATGATTTTGCTAAGAAATTTACTTAATCCATAGCAAAGAAATAAGACTATGATAGGTGTAAGTTTCTAAGAGTTTATTTTATAGTAAAATATGCTATGTCCCAAGATAAACAAGCAAATTTTGTTTTTACTGAGCTCAGAATTCTCTTTTATGTCCATGAGATGGCAGTAGAGCAAAAGAAAAACATTAAAAGCCTCTATCTCTTTATTTCAGAGACTTGGTGAATTTTCCCACAAAGCTGCAATGAAGACAGAGGGAGAACAAAATCTATATAAAGAGAAATTACAAGAAGGTGTGATATAACACTCGAACATATATACTCATTTTGACAAAACGTGTTTGGAGCTGAATTCTTTCTCTGCATTTGAGTCTTTATAAGATAAAAGTACATACCTTTAGGGAACTATTAGGGAACTATTAACTCTAAATCCCAATACATGAAGTTAATTTTAATTGGCAAAAAGTTAATTTGACATTATTATTAAAAATATCTTTTGGGTTTGTTCATTTTTTTTTCTTTCTTTTCTTCCTTTCTTTTTTACTTGTAGTTCTGGGAATTGAACCCAGGGCCTTTCTCTTGCTAATCATGTATTTTACTACTGATTACACTCCAGCCCAATTTTCAAGTGTCATTTAATTGATTTATTCAAGATTAGTTATGTTTCAGAGGACATTTGATTTGAAAATTGGAAATCCTGAGAAAGTCAGCTCTTTAGTAGATTTTTGAATAGTTTAACAAGAAATTTAAGGGCAATTTTCTCAAGATTCTCAAAAACAATAACAAATAATGACTATGGGGAGGGAGATATAAAGCACATGTGTAAAACCGTTAACAATTGGTGTAGTTGGGTGGAAGTCATGTGGTATTCGTTGTACTGTTCTTGTATATTTTCCATAGTTTAAAAATGTTTCAACTAATAAATTTTTTTAAAAGTTTCAAATTAAAAACTAGAAAAGCAAAAAATGTTATCACATAACTTACACATAAGAGATTGTGTCATAACTCATGCATAGTAGATTCATAGAAGGGATTATTATGCAGCATAACCACAACTATAATAAATATACCAAACATATCAGTCTAAGAAGTTTTGGATGAGACCTACTATTCTAGCAAATTAAGGCCTAGTCTCTACCATGGTTGGACCCCAGACTGGTATTCATCTAACACATACTTAATTAACAATTACTGAATATGAGACTCTTTACAGGGCTTATAGCAACCAATATTGTAGACAAAATTTCTGCCCTCCTGGAGCTAGGAAAGACATAAAAAAGCAAATACCCATACCATTGATTGTGTAATGGTAAGTACTAGAAAGAAAATGAAAATTACTATTACTTTGATAGGGTAGTCAGTGTAGGCCGGCCTCTCGAGAGGTGACGTTGGAGTAAAAGCTTGAGCAAACCAGGTGTGGGCTCTGTGCATCTGGAGAGAAGTTTCTATGCAAAGACCATGAGTCAGGTGGATAAGCAGCCAGTATGACTTAATGAAATGAAGGATAGGAACCAGCCAGAAGATGAGACTGGGCAGGTACTAGGGCCAGATCATGGTTTGGCCTTATGAACCAGTAAGTGAACAGACATTGAGGAGAAAAGATCTTTAATAGAATGTAATATTATCAAAATCTTTGTTCAGAAAACAGTTTGGTATTTTCTCAAAATGTTGAACATAGAATTATCATATTACCCAGCAGTTCTACTTCTAGGTATGTATTCAAAATAATTGAAAGCAGAGTCCCAAAGAGAGATTTGCATACCCATAATCAGAACAGTATTATTCACAATGGCTGCAAGGTGAAGCAAATTAAGTGTTCATTGACAAATCAATGAATAAGCAAAATGTGATATGTACACATACTTGGAATATTATTGAATTTTAAGAAGGAATAAAATTTTGATACATGTTACAACATGGATGAAACTTGAAAAGTGTTATACTAAGTGAAAAAGAAAGAAAAAATACTGTATGATTCTGCTTATATGAGATACTCAGAATAGACAAATTCTCAGAGAAGAAAAGTAGAACAGAGGTTACCAGGGTCTAAGGAGAGTGAGTAATGGGGAGTTATTTTTTAATGTGTGTGGAGTTTCTGTTTGGAATTATGAAAAAGTTCTGGAAATGGTTAGTGGTGGTAGTTGCACAATATTATGAATATACTGAATGCCACTGAGCTGTACAATTAAAATGGTTAAAATGGCAAAGTTTATATTATACATATTTTAGTACAATCAAAAAACTTTCTTTATTTCTTCATTATTCCTATTATTTACTTTATCCTCTCAAGTAACTGTTTACAAGGACAAGGACTTTAAGATATGGATACTTTCTAGTAGTATTTTTTTTTATATTGGGAATTAAACCCAGGGACACTTTACTACTGAACCACGTTCTTAGCCTTTTTTATTTTTTTGAGACAGGATCTTGTTACGTTGCTGTAACAAGCCTCAAACTTGTAATCCTCACGCCTTAGCCTCTTCAGTTGCTGAGATTAAATGCATGTGCCCCTGCACCTGGCTTTTCTAGTATTATTGACCATCAATTTTTACTATCTTTTCTCCTTTTTCCCTATATTATGTATGAAACAAAGACACACACACATATACACATACACAACTAAATTGCTTTATTTATAGTAATTATCAATTTTTTTGTACTGGGGATTAAATCATTGATAAGTTGCTGAGGGCCTCCCTAAGTTGTTGAGGCTAGCCTTGAACTTGTGATCTTCCTGCCTGGGCTACCCCACTAACCCAGTTACTGGGATTACATGTTAAATGAAATAGCAAGCTATAAAATTTTATATGGAATAGGATCTTATAAGACTTGGAATAAAAAGCACAAGCTCCATAAACTAAAAACTAATTTACTGAGATGTTAATGGTGTTCATCTCTGGATGCTATCCTTATGCATATTTATTTTCATTATTATTTTTATATATTTTCATTTTCTTCCAATTATTATCTTTAAAAATCTTTTAAAGACAGAATTTGAAAGACTAGTACAATGATTATCCTTGTACCTAGTTGGATTCAACAATTGCTTGTTTTCCCATATATGATCTATATCTATTTTATCTATATATCTGCATCAGAAGTTGATAAGTTTTGTCTCAAGGCCATATCTGGCCCATCATCTGTTTTTGCACAGCTCTGAATTAAGAAATGTTTTTTTTCATTTTTCAAATAGCAGTATTTTAATTGGCTATATGCATACATACAAAGTATCTTTGATTTTGCCTCTTGGTCTGCAAAACCTAAAACTTCATCATCTTACCCTGTGTAAAAAAAAAAAAATTCCAGCTGGGTGCAGTAGCACTTTTCTATAATCTCAGTGCCCCAGGAGGCTAAGGAAGGAGGATCACTGAAAGAACTGAAACCGAGATATGGAGTTACCCATAGGAGAAGTCCGTTTATTCCAGTACAGCAGAGCTTTTTATCCAGGGTAGGCAGAGCCCCTTAGGACAGGAGGCAAATTCTCATTGGATTACAGTCATTAGAATGGTTTTGTCAGTCGCCCATTGGTGACTTATTGGCACCTTAATCTGCATAAAGTGGGAAACAGACCCAGAAGAGAAGCCTAGTCAGCACCATCTTGGGGCAGGTAACCCAATATTTTCCCCTTTTTAGTTTAATAATGGGTGTAGGGTCAGAGTTCGTTCTGACTGCTTCCTGCTGAGCAGGGGCGTTGCCAGGAAGGGGCGGGGAGAACACTGGATTACCCTGAGGTTAATCCCCAAAGCAGCACCAAAAAACTAAAGACTTCTGATGGGGCCAAAAAAAGTACCCTGAAACCATAGGTCCTGGATCACGTCCCACTAATCTTCCTCAGTGTTCATGGCGAAGGGCATCCAAAAAGGTTTTCCATGGATCTGCCATTTAGCAGGCCGTGAGTTGAGTGGTAGAAGACTGATCAGGATCTTCTGAGGCCAGTAGTTGGTAATTCCTAAGAAGGAGCTGGTTAAAAGATTGGTTAGAGATTTTTGCTATCTGATTTTGAGCAAATTTAATCATACAAGGGAGAAAGAGGCAGGCCAACAGAATAATGGAGAGCGGTCCCATTATTGGCCACATCCATGTCAAGAGGGGTGACTGGAGCCAGAAGGAAAAAGAAGAGGTTTGGGATGTCTTCCTTAAGCCTGCTGCCAGATCATTAAGTTTATTGATGTTTTGTTAAGTATCCATTAGGATCTGGAGCCAAGAGTAAGACATTGTGAGTGAAGAAGAGGCTGAAGAGGAAGAGGAGTCTCGAATTGCCTATATGATAACCTCTTCTGAATGCAGAATGTCAGAGGACACTCGAGAAACTTGAGATAGAAGAAGGCGGTGACCCCTGCAGCCCATTGTGGGTCCCATGGGTCCTTGATGGTGATGTTATATTTTTGAATCTGGCTAACATAGGAGCATATTCCCATGTTTAATTGGCCTGAATATGGACATCCCCCATATACCTCTGGCCACCAACGGCATTGTTCATCCCATTGATCATATAGGAAACAAAGGTATGGCCTTGAGGACTGCTGAATAAGTTTTGTTGAGGCAGGTAAGGATAAGTACTCAGTGTCAGAGCAACCATGCAGGGGGCAGTCTGCCGTTGCGTTTAGGGCTGTAGTTTTAGTATTTTTTTAAGTATAGGTTTGTCTAGCCTTAAATCTCCAGACATAAGGGGAAGAAGAGACCATAAGAATAAGGCTTATGAGAGTTAAGAAAAGGAGCGGCTTAGAAACCCAGGGGTTCATTTTCCAATATGGGTTCAAGAAGCGCGACCTGAGACAGATGGAGCTTAGACTGCGCCGCATGCAGATAAATCCTAGGTCGGCTTGAGCCTGGAAATATGAATTCAAGGAGTTAATTGGTTATTAGGGAGCACTAGCCTGGGTGCAGTTGGAATACATAATACAACTTGTGTTGGACCTTCCCACTTTGATAGTAAGGGACCCTTGTCTCCTGGCAGATTAAAGAGGGCAGATTGGCCAGGTGACATGGAGAGAGGGATCTGGGAGGTTTCCAGATCTGGAAGAAGCCAGTCCTGATGTTTCCAGATCTCAGCATGGAGATGAGTAAGAAGTGGTAACGCATAGCGACTGGGGATGGGCCAAGATGATGGGGTAAGGCCCGGAGAAGGATTGGGCTTCCATATATGACCTCAAAGGGAGAGAGAGATGACGGCTTCTTAGGTAGGGCTTGCAGGAGAAGGGCTAAAGGAAGTAGTTTAGTCCTTTAAGTCCATGACAAAAAAGTGGGTGGTTACGGTAGGAATTTGTGACAAAAGGGTATAGGAGTTGGGAACCAGCGGGTGGATGGGTTTAATAGTGGAATTAATGAGGTGATGATCTTGAACCAGGCGGTAAGTGCCATTAGGCTTTTTTACTGCCAGTATGGGGGTGTTGAATGATGAATGTGTGGGCCTAATGTATCCTTATTAGTCTTTTATGATTGGCTCTAAGCTAATGAGAGCTGCTGTAGATAAAGGATATTGGGGCTGGCTGGGGAAGTAGGAGGGATCCTTAAGTTGCGCCAAAATGGGTGGGCAATTTACCCTGGATGGACTTTGAATGTCCCATATTATGGGATCCACCAGGTGTAGGAAAGCGTCTTTCAGAGTGGGCTTCTATTGATGTATCACATTGAGAGCAGAAGGGGAGCGTAAAATCTTCAGGCAGAAGTGTTAAAAGGAAGGAGGGCATGGATGAGATTGGCAATTGGACGGAGAGTGTAGCTCGGAGAGTGGAAATAATATCTTCCCAGAAGGGGTACAAGACATTGAGGCATAACCAAGAAAGAATGGGTGAATGGGAACTTTTCTATGGAACAAGTGGGGGGGTTTATGAGGAATGATGGTCTTCCCTCCTACCCCATCAATAGGAGAAGATGAAGGGAACGTGGGACCCCAATATTCCCTCAGGACTGAAAACGTGGCTCTGGTATCTATGAGGAAACTAATAGAGTGCCCTTCTACATAAATTTGTACCCTAGATTCTTGCCTGCTGATGGTAACAGTCGGGGAGGAGGACCCAGGACCTCATCAATCATTGAGTGCAAGACCCAGGAGGTCAGAGCCAGGGTGTTTGACCGCATTCCTCCTTCGGGGATTGGGACAATCCGACCCCCAACGGCCCATCTGTTGGCACTTCGGACAAGGCGTTGGAGTCCTCGGGGTTGGGCAGGCCTTTGCCCAGTGACCCTCTTTACCGCATTTAAAGCAGGCACCCAGAGGACTCTTACCCCAGAAGGGCAGTGGTCATTGAGCTTGTGGAGCCTTTTGTAAGACCGGGGCCAGCATTTGAAATTTTTGGTGTTCAAATTTTTCAGATCTCTGATGCTTGAGGTGCTCAGCCTCCTTATCCCGGTTATGATATACTTTAAAGGCTATGGCCAAAATTTCGGTCTGAGGAGTTGCAGGATCCTGTTCCAATTTCTTCAATTTAGCTTTTATGTCGGGGTAGCTTTGGGATAGGAAGTACGTCATAAGGACACGTCTCCCATCTGGAGACTCAGGATCTAAATTTGTATATTGTTGGAGGGCTTTTGTAAGGCACTCCAGGAACTCTGAAGGAGTCTCTTCCCTTTTCTGAATAACTTCCTGAAGTTTTTGAAAGTTGACTGCTTTTCTAGAGGCCTTCTTAAGGCCTACAATAATACATGTTGCAAATTGGTCCCTCAATTGGAGTCCAGCCACAGTATTATAGTCCCAGTTCAGTTCCTGGTCTGGGACCGCATGGGGACCAGTTAGGGTGATTAGGGTTAACTAGGTGGGTCCCATCTGCATGGGCCGGAGCCAAGTCCTATACCCTTCTACATTCCCCAGGGAGTAATGTATTGGCCAGGATCATGTATATATCTTGGTGGGTGAGACTATAGGCTTGTAAGACCCACTGAAATTCTCTAATATAAGTAGTGGGGTCAATGGTGTAAGATCCCAGCCTCTTTTCAAGCTGTGTGAGATCGGACATAGAGAAGGGAACATGGACATGCACAATGCCTTCAGATCCAGCCACTTCACGTAAAGGGGCCATAGTAAGGGGTTGACTAGAAGGATTATGAAGCGTGAGAGATAGGGTTGTGGGGGGGGGCTGAAAGAGTGGGCTGGGGGTGAAGGGGAAAGTGGAGGTGGGGCAGAAGGCTGGGGTGCAGAAGATGGTGAAGGACGATAAGGGGGTGGTTCCTCAGCCAGGTCAAAAGAAGATACAAAAGAATCACCAGGAGGTGAGGGGACAGGCTTATAGGCTAAGAGGACTTGTTGAGGACTGCATGTGGAGGAAAGTTTGGGATGGGTACGAAGAAGGGAAAAGGCTTCAACATAAAGGATCTCCTTCCACTTTTTTGAGCGCTCGCAGTAGTTGAACAAGTCACGAAGAATTTGGGGATCTAAGGACCCTTCAGCAGACCATTTACTGAGATTGTCCAAAGGATAGTATAGCCAGTCTTGAGTGCAAAATTTGATTAATAATTTAGGCTTAATGTCTAGAGCAAAGGACAGACAGTTCAAATTGTAAAGAAGGCATTTTAGAGGGGAGTCATTCGGAAGGGAAGAAGAGGCCCCCATGGTGAGGACAGAGGAGAACAAGGAAAGTCAAGGAGAAGAAACTCTGGACCGGAATTACAAATGGGACCCAGTTGGGCGTCCCCAAGAGGTATTTCTGTTTGACGGACTCATTAGAGTGTGAAACTGGAGGAGCAGTTGGGTCATCACCCAAGGGCTCTTCCCGTAGGGTGGAAATGCCAGAGGTCTCGGAGCACTTGGCACTAGGCATTTGTCGGAGAAGGAGAGGAGAGAGAGAGAGAGAGACTGGGAAGGAGGGGTCTGTTCTTCCCTCTGATTTCGTTAGGGTAAGGCAGGTACTGTCTTGGGAAATGACCTAGGAGACCACTGTGGTCATGAAGACCTAGGTGGGGTGAATTCTCCTCCCACAGCCAAGCGTCGGAGTTGCCTAATGATCATGGTTCTCTGCAATAGCAAGACCCAGGTGGTCACTTCATAGGGGGCCCCACTCACCTAGAGATCGGCTGGTGTTGGTCCAGAAGAAGCAAGCCCTCGAGAAGGTGGATGAGGAGGAGAAACTCTGGTAGGTTTGAATTGGGAGGGGTCCTAAGGGAGAGATTGTCCCCTCCCCAGGAGAGAAAGAACTGAAACTGAGACATGGAGTTACCCATCTAAGAAGTCCGTTTATTCCAGTACAGCAGAGCCTTTTATCCAGGGTAGGCAGAGCCCCTTAGGACAGGAAGCAAATTCTCATTGGATTACAGTCATTAGAATGGTTTTGTCATTTGCCCATTGGTGACTTATTGGTGCCTTAATCTGCATAAAGCGGAAAATGGACCCAGAAGAGAAGCCTAGTTGGCGCCAACTTGGGGAGGGTAACCCAATAAGTTTGGAGCCCTAAGCAACGTAGTGACCCTGTCTCAAAATAAAAAGGACTGGGGATTTAACTTGGTGGTAAAGTGCCCTTGGGTTCAATTCCCAGTACAAAATAAAAACAAAACCAAAAATAATTCCCCTACTCCAAAAAATATTCCAACCTTGACACACACACACACACACATACATTTTGCTGAACCATTTGAAAGCAAGCTGCACATTATAACATTTCTGCTTCAAATAATTCATTATTGTATCTCCTTATATAACATTTCTGCTTAGACATAGCATCATGATCACACCAAAGAAAACAAACTATTATTTCATAATATAATAAAATCTACAAATTTATGTGATTTATAACTTTTGCAAAATGAAAATGCAAAACTTTGTAACAACAAAAGAAAATAATCTCTTTTTTAAAAATCAGATTTTTATAATCAACATGAATTGTTCCCATCAATTTTATTATTCAAGGGATTTAGGAAAGCTGCTTTTACTGGCTGCTCTCCTGGGCGTTTCAGGTTGAAATTTAAAGTGTTTTTAAGTCAAACAGCTCATATATTCTGTGAAGTATTGGTGGTAGTAGTATTGTTTGCTGTAGGTATTGGCTGGACAAGACAGGATACTGTATAATCTTTATATTCAAAATTATTTCTGATATCTCAAATAGTATTTGCTGCTGCTGTTGTTGGAGATTGAACTCAAGGGCTCATGCATATGTTCTACCAGTGAGTTACTCTCTCAGCCTCATATAATTTTTAAAGCTAGATGGTACTTGGTAGTGTGTTATGTTAGCCCTTGTAACACTTTTGAGTATGACTAAAATTTTTCATAATAAAAAATGTATGTATGTATTTATGTATGTATACATCACTATAATAATAGATTTGACTCATGACTTCTACTAAGACAAAACTGTGTTTACGATATCTTGGGAAAGTTAAAATTTAGATGTGAAAACTGTGTGTTTGCATGGACTTTTAGAAGAAGAAACATAGCAGTTAAGTCAAACAAAACACAGAAAGAAAGATTGGTTTAAAAATTTGAATGGATTTTGAGAAAAGGCTGCTTTATTCTTTGGGAGTTTTGTTTTTGTAAACATTTCATTTTTTGTGGGATGTGAATCATGTGTTGGAATCCCCTGATTTAGCTGTGGCATAACTAAGTCTAGAAGGTTTGGGGGAGGCTCTGTTTTTAAAATTCCCCACTACCAATCATGATTATGGTTACATGAGATTTGTGTCTTGAAAAAAGAGATGTGTCCCCAAACTCTGGAATTTTTAACCATGTACTTTGTAAGCTCATCTTTGTTCTGTTTGAGCCATAATGTTATGTCTGCTTTTACCACAATCATATGGATAAGGGACTAGCAGGCCAGGCCTTCTTCCATCATGAAACAGGGTAGAATCTGCTTTTTTTTTTTTTTTTTTTCTTTTGGTACTAGAGTTTGAACCCAGAAGTGCTTAAACACTGAGCCACGTCCCCAGCCCTATTTTATTTTGAGACAGGGTCTCTCTAAGTTGCTGAGGCTAGTCTCAAACTTGGGATCTTCCTGCCCTAGCCTCTTGGGTTGCAGGATTACAAGCATGGGCCATCATGCCAAGCTAAAATCTTGCTTTTTATAGTCAGTCAAAAGATCAACCAAATTCCTTCTTCCTTGCTTCATGAGGAACTCAAAGATAAATATCCTAGCACTTCTTTTAAAAAGTAGTGGTAATAATGCTGTATTTTGTATGGGAAATGTAGTAAGAAAATTTGGGGGAAGAGTTATAGTGAACCTTTGAAAACTCTTAGGGTTAAAAATGTTGTACAGGACTATGGGTATATATAGCTCAGTAGTAAAACACCTGCCTCACATGTGTAAGGCCTTGGGCTGATTCCCAGCATCTCACATGCAAAAAATTAGTACTGTTATGCAAACATAAAACATACAGATTTTTAATATGCTCAATGACATATTAAGAGTAAAGTTATTAATTATAGACTATTAAATTCAAGGCAGCCAAATATACTTGAATTTGCATAATATTTATTATTTTAGAAGTAAGTTGTTACATAACACCTTCTTTTTATTGAGCAGAAAGTGACATTTGTTATTCCTTTCTTTTATATGTAAGTCTTATTTCATGATAATATCTTTCAATCTGAGCAACATAATTCAGTACTTCTTGATTATATCAATATTATATCTAGTTGGCTTAAAATGTCTTTATGAAGCAGCTTTTCATCTGCTAATATCATCACTATAACCCGTGTCCTCTTTCCTTCTTTTTTTTTTTTTTTTTGGCGAGGATATTGAGCCCAGGAGTGCTCTAGTACTGAGCTATATTCCCAGCCCTTTTTATTTTGAGACAAATTGCCCAGGCTAGCCTCCAATTTGTGATCCTCCTGCATCAGCCTCCTGAGTAGCTGAAATAATAGGTATGCACCACCACATCCAGCTTAATGACTCTTTATTTAATATGTAGTTATTATAGTTAAGATATGAGGTGTTCCTCAAAAGCTCCTGTGTTAATGCAGGAATATTCAGAGATGAAATGATTGGATTGTGAAAACTGTAACCTAATCAGTTCTTCCTAGTTTGAATGAACTAATTGGGTGGTAACTATAAGCAGGTGGATCATGGCTGGAGGAGATGGGTCATTGGGGGCATGTTCTGGAAGGGTTCATCTTCCCTGCAGCCCCTTTTCCCTTCCTTTTCTTTGTTTCCTGGCTATTAGAATCAGAACAATTCTCCTCCTCAACACCTTTCTGCCATGATGTTCTTATCTTGGGCCCAGAGCAATTGACTCCACTGACTATGGACTAAATCTCTGAAACGGTGAGCCCAAATACACTTTCTCTTCTCTAAGTAGTTGTTCTTAGGTATTTTGGTCACAGAGACATAAAAGCTGATTAACACAATAGTCAATTCATTATCATTGAACTCATGGCCAACGCTGCTATAACACATGCCTGGAAAAAAGCTTATCTAACACATGTGTTTTCTCTGTAACATCTGAGTCTTTTTGTACTGGACAATACTTCATCATTATGCTTAGGATCATTTTAAACAGCAACAAAAAACACGAAATATGAAAAACAATGACACCATATAGACTCTAAAAAGGACACCTGTTTACATTATGAGAGCTGCAACTGGAAGGCAGAGAGTTGAAACTGGAAGCCTTGTTTTACCTCAGCTTGGAATGCACTCATGGAGCAACTCAACATTTTCACTGCTGTGAGTGATCATGCCTGCAAAAGTGCCATAAATACTGATTTGGGGAATAAAAAAATTTAACATTTTCAAATATGGAATCTGTGAATAATGAGGATTGACTGTATTTGCAGTGCCTTTGCCAAGTTCTATATGTTCAAAGATGAATAAGACTTAACTGTTAATGCTCAACAAGCTTAAAAATTAATCTCAGGGGAGTGAGGTGAACAAAACTAATATAATACAGTGATGACCACTATAATTGAGCTATGAGCAAGAATAAGATTTTTCAGGAAAAAGCACATAATTATCTCTTAGTATATATCATGGGATAGTGAGAAGACTAATTGACTTTGAAATCAGGACTTGGCACCAGTTCTGGCTTTGCCCTGAAACAGCTGTGTGATTGTATTCAAGTCCTTTAACATTTTGAGTTTTAGTCTATTCATTAGAGATATGAGGATGGTAATACCTAACTTCCAGACTACTATAGTGACAAAAGAATCCAATACTGAACTTGGAAAATAGTATGTACTCAATCAGTTACTTGGGTTTGCGGGGGGCATGGACAGGGAAGTAATGGTTCACTTTACAGAAGGTGACAATCGGCTGTGTCTTGAAGCATGAGGAAGGTGTCTATGGGTGCACTGTTGTGAGAGTTTTGAGTTCTAAAGCCCTTTGTATTTTTGTACTTTAAATTCCTCTATCTATTCAAGTGAGGTGCTATGAATGTAATAGTTACTCTGTTATTATGTATTGACAGTTTGGTTGGTTGCGTGAGTAAAAGGGGAAGGATATCTTTGGTATCTCTTAGTCACATTTGCGCAGCAACACATTCTTGGAACACTATATATTATTAGTCTTTGGAGATTTAGTTTGTAGTAATTTAACAGGAGAAATCATGTGCTTCAGCTAGGAGTTATATACTCCCATAAGTTTATTTTGAGTACAAAAGCATGAAAGAAAAATGAAGGGGTGTGTGTGTGTGTGTGTGTGTGTGTGTGAGAGAGAGAGAGAGAGAGAGAGAGAGGAGGCAGGAATTCTTAAGGGAGAGATATTTGATTTAACAATATGGATAAATCTTGGCAATGTCATATTAAGTGAAATAGCAATTCTTCCAAGAATATATGCAAAGATATAAATATAATCTGGAGAAATTAGGTGGCTCTGTAACAAAAGGATGAAAGCTAATGTTACTAACATGGGGCCTCAGGATGTGACTTACTAAGAAACTTGTAGCATGGATTTTGTTATATTCTTGCCCAAAATGAATCACTTGAATCCAATCAAAGGGAAACATCAGAAGAACCAAAATGAAGGACATTAATAAAATACCAGGCACTGACATGTTAAATTATCAGACTTTCATAATGGTAAGGTTGTGAGGAGCAAAGAAAGGTTGAGGAAATGTTTAAGATTAAAGAAGACTAAAGAGATAAGACAACTGAGCACAATGTGTAATTCTGGACCGGATTACATACTTGGAAAGCCTCTATTAACAATATGTTGGGACAACTGACAAAACTTAAAAATAGACTATAGATAGTATATAAATATGGTTTCAATGTTAAATTTGATAATTGTGGTTATATAAGAATTTCCTTGTCCTTAGGAAATACACACTGGCATATTGAGAGAGAAAAGAGTCATGATATATATATACACACACACACACATACATACATACAACCTATTTGCAAGTGATTTGGAAAATATTAATAATATATAAATATATATAACATATACATATATGTAAGTATCAGTAAAGCTATGAGAGAGTTTTTGTATTATCCTTACAATTTTTCTGTAAGTTTGAACTTATTTCAAGGTAAAAATTTTTAAAAAGTTCTATAAAATAAGGCTAAAACATAGAAAAGGAGTACAAATAGTATTGTACCTTTTCATAAATGTAAAAATGTAGAGTAGATTAAATTAGTTATAGTAGTTAGATAGGATGAAACTATAAAAAGAAAGGATGTATGATGCACAGGTTTTAGCATGATGGTGACCATTAATGGTGGTGGTGGGATCACTGTAGAATATTCTTGTTTTTGTTTCAATGATCGTTGGATTCATGGGAGATGATTATTGAAACAAGTAATTAGGAAAAAAAACACAAACCAAATTAAAGAAGTCCGTGCATGGAACCTGGTGAAAATGTCAAGAAACACTTAATGTAGTTAATCTACTTGTTTCATTTGAAGGCAGTAGATAAAAGGAAAAATAGATAAGTGAGAGAAAGATGAGGGGCAGTAGGAAAGGGAGAAATTGGAAAATCTTAAGTTCTTTTAAGAAAAAAGGAAAAACAAAACTCTAGAGAGAATAAACTGACAAACAAGTGAGGAAAGAATGTGTTTCCTAGAGAAGATAAGAATGGATTAGAAGAGGCTGAGGACTGAGGGCTGGGAAAGCTGAAGCAGAAAAAAGCCTAAGTGGTATTTGTGAACCGTGAGAGGGACACTCTGTCTCCACAGAAGAGTGTCAGCCAAAGGGCTGGATTCCAGGAAAGGGTGATGTGGTTAAACAGCACACCAAGGGCTGGCCTAATGCAAGTCTGACACTTACACAGCTGGGGTTTTCCAAAAACTTGGAGTGTTGTGGTCACTTCTGGCTTCTTCAATACTCCGGGCTATTAATTAGGAGGAACCACTAGATTAACCCATGGCCATAATCACCTATGATGAGGACTCTATGTGCAGCTGCTTGTTGTAGGTAATTGAGGGGACTCCTCTGGGAGCTGCCATCTTGTTTTAGCCTCCTGGTGTACAGTGTGGGAATGATGCATGTAGGGAGCAGGGAAGGAAAACTGGGCTTTACAAAGTGCACAGCACTTATCAAGGAAACTTTGTTTCTGATTGCTGTTGCAGTCTCTTGTTGTACATTGGTGACTGACCAGTGAATGACTAGCCTTGTCAGAAGTAAAATGAGCAGAACATTTTAGAAATGTTTAAGTTGTCTGAAGCATGGCAAAGTGTGTTCAGTCCTTCTTGTTTTGCCCTTTGACCTTTGGTGACAGCAACACCACAAATAAAACCAATAAAAGGAAGTGCCTCTGTTAGAAGGGTATAGGGAGATCCCTATTTATCTGGTGATTCAGTTCAGTGATGGGGGAAATAAGACATTCTGTGACTTGGTTTTTGCCTGCCTCACTAGGCTTTTCTGTAACTTAGTATGTTCCTGTTGTACTGAGCTAATCCCAGTTCCCTGAACAAATGTTGTTTTTGATTTTTCTTATGGCTCCCTCTGCATGGAGTGTCTGTCTGTCTGTGTCATTCATATATATATATATATATCAGAATTCATTGTGGTATATTTGAACATGGACCTAGCATAACTTAGTAAATTTTGTTCCCCATTACTTCCTCATGCCCTTCCTCTCAATCCCCTTCTTCTAGTCTATTGATCTCTGTTCTATTTTCCTGAGATACATCACCATTTTACCCAACTTTCCTCCTCTCTTTTTAGTTTCCACATAGGAGAGAGAACATTTAACCTTCAACTTTCTGAATTTGGCTTATTTCACTTAGCATAATGTTCTTCAGTTCCATCCATTTGCCCATAAATGACATGATTTCATTCTTCTTTATGGCTGAGTAAAACTCCATTGTATATATCAACCACTTATCCAATCTATTGAGGGGCACCCAGGCTGGTTCCAAATTATGGAATAATTTGGCTATTGTGAATTGCATTGCTACAAGCATTTGTATGTAAATGCATACATATTTATATTGTCATGTCTTTCCGATGGATTGACTCTCTTATCATCAGTCTTTTCTGCCTTAAAGTCTATTTTGTTTGCTATTAGTATAGGACTCCAACTCTATTTTGGTTACTTCTTGTATGGTATATTTTTTTAAATCTGTGCTGCTATAATAATACCTGGTACTGAGTAATTTCTAAAGACCATATATTTATTTTCTCATAGTTTTGGAGGCTAGGAAGTCCAAGATCAAGGCAGGCACCAGCAGGTTTTAGTGGTTGATGAGGGCCTGCTCTCTGCACATTCAGGTTGATGTCTTGTTGCTGCAATCTCCAGTGTGTGGGGGACTTTGTGTCTTTATATGGTAAACAGACAAGTGATCCAAATCCCACATAAAGCCTCTTTTATAAGGAACTTAATCCCATTTGTGATGGAAGAACCTGCATGGTCTAATGACCTCTTAAAGGCTCCATTTCTTAATACTATCACATTGGCAACATGAAGGGAACATATTCAAACCATAGCACCATCTTTTTACTTTTAACCCATGTCTTTGAATCTATATATAGATTATAGTCTATATTTATAGACTTAGATCAGTTTTAAAAGAAAATCCAATTTGTCAATATCTGCCTTTGGGAGTGTTTAATCCATTTACATTTAATATGATTACTCATAAAGGCAGGATTCATTCCTGTCATTTTTTTGCTTTTTATGTATCTTATATCCTTTTTGCTCATCTGGTTCTTCATTATTGCTTTCCTTTGTGTCAAATAGATATATTTTTAGCATAACATTTTAATTCTTTTGCTATTTTTTTTTACTATATTCTTGAGTTAGTTTTTGACATTTGCTCTGGGGATTACATAAAATATAACTTACTGTTAACATAATAATATAGTTTTGATTAATAACCACTAAAGTTCTATAGCATATAAAGCTTTGCTAATGGGCTGTATTTAATGTAAAAAAAAGATATATTGTTAAACATTGTATATTGTATAAAGGTATATTGTATATTTCTTTATTATTAAACTTTTTAAAGGTTTCTCATATTATTGTATGTCAAGCCATGTGTCTCTTAATTTAGTTGAGGAGACAACACGTATGTGAAAAGTCAAATTCAGTGAAATCTTTAAATACTAATCCAAGGCAATGAGAGATGTGAGTAATATCTCTAAACAGGAAATACATAGTATCTTAATTACAGGATAAGATGAGTTGATATGAGACCCATGACCCTAGTTAGTCAATGGAAACTTCATGGAATAGGAATTTAACCTTAGTTTGTGTGCAGATGCACAAACTCTTTGAGAATAAATGGTAACTCACCAAGCTAACTCTCCATTCCAGTGAAATGGGGCTGAGGCCTTCTACTCACTTCTGTATCCACAGTACCTACAACATTGCTTAATATATTGTAGATGCTCATGCTGGGAATGTAGCTTAGTGATAGAGCACTTAGCTAGTATTATGAGGCCTTGGGTTCAATTCAAACATTAGGGAAAAAATTGCATTGTAGATGCTCAGTAAATATAAAATACTCCAATGAATGAATTTGGTTGAACAAATAAGTTAGGTGTGGAATTGGCAATTTGAAAGAGAGAGCATACATTCTGGAACATCAAGTTTGGACCATATGATACGTAATCAGTGAGGGAGGAACAGCTATTAAGTCATTTGAGTAATAGTTGGCTTCTTGCAAGGGGAGTTCAATTGTTGTTATCATTAGACTATTGTTATTATTTCTGTAACTTTTGAGAATCAGGGAATGCCACATTGAGCTCAGTAAAGTCAGTACATCTATATGCATTCTTTTCAGAGAGTTCAAAGCAGGGAAGTATAAGAACACTGTGAGTTTGTCTATTTCAGTGATGGAAAAACAGGGTAGCAGAGATTCTGCAAGTATTGATAAGAGAGAGAATAGGAAAAGAGTATGGGAAATGTTGCTTTGAAACAAACATCTAAAATGGCTTTATTTTTATTTTTCTGTATTTGATGCTCCCTGCAGTCAATGACAGAAAATTATAATAGTTCTAACATGTATCACATGAACCAAAACAAAATTTTTAGTGGAACTGAAAATCAAGTGCTTTACCACTGAGCTACATTCCCAGACCTTTTTATTTTTTATTTTGAGATAGGGTCTTAAGTTGCTAAGGCTAGCCTTGGAATTGTGCCTGCCTCAGCCTCCTGAGTAGCTGGAATTATAGGAATACACCACTGTGCCTGGTTTATGAACAGAATTATTTTTAAGGATTTAAACATTTTTATGTTAACTTTTGTCATGAGCAAGCTATGGTCATTAACATATACCAAATATATTTGTATCTTTCCACAATGTCAGAATTTATTGAATAAGAATAAATTCTCAGGTTACACCACTTTCATTGGTTCACTGAATACTTGTGGGTTACTTGGTAGTCATAAATCAGGTAATCACAAGTTATTTTATTCTAATCCTAATTTCTATATAACATTTGAAGTCACATGTCATACTAATACAATTTCATATATAACAGAAAGAATAAGAAAAGGGCTAAGACAGCCACAAAGGTTCAGGTGGCTGAACTGAAAGCAAAGGCACAGAGCAGATGTGAATGCAAAGAGTCATTGTAATTGGTTAGATAAGATGCAGAACCAGCCAAGAATTTGTTCATGGTGCAAAGCTGTCAAAGTATAGGAATTTACTCTCGGTCCAGGTCCAGATGAAACAGCAGTTTCAGAGTATCAGCTCAGAGTGTCAACTTGAGATGTCATCTTGGAGTAGGCCATGTGTGGTAGCTATGAGTAGGAGAAGTCATGCTCTGCTGAAGCCTGAGGATAGAGATTTAGAGGTTTGTTGCTATAGCAATTTCCTTTGGCAAAGTTTGTGAGGAGTCACCAGGTGATAGGGGCAGGGTGCCATGGTGTCCAGTCTCAGGGTACTCCTCCTTTTATGGACCTGGAGTGAGGGGTTTGCTTCATTTGGTGGCCTGGTGTATTTGGTAAGCTCATAGTTTTTATAATTTGAGTTTGATAATTTGATAATTCCACAGGTGTTATTTTTATTAGTGTGATTAATTTATTTATCAATTTTCTATGCAAATGGTGTTTTTTTTTTTGTAATTGGACAAACAAGGTATAGAGTCATTCTATCTCAGCACTTAAACTCAAAATGGAATAGCTTATGGCACACTACCTACCACTTTTTAAAAGGAGTAATACAGGCTTAGACATAGTCTGAGAACTACTAGTCTATACATCGTAAGCAAGGAATAGCCTGTGAATCTTTTTTTTTTGCAGTGGAGTGGGGCACCAGGGATTGAACTCAGAAGTACCCAACCACTGTGCCACATATCCATCCCTATTTTGTATTCTTTAGAGACAGGGTCTCATTGAGTTGTTTAGTACCTCACTTTTGCTGAGCTGGTTTTAAACCCATGATCCTCCTGCCTCAGCCTCCTGAGCCACGGGATTACAGGGATGCGTCACTGCGCCCAGCTACTGTAAATCTTTGATTTTTTTGTCTTTTTTTTATTGGTTGTTCAAAATATTACAAAGCTCATGACATATCATCTTTCATACATTTGACTCAAGTGGGTTATGAACTCCCATTTTTACCCCAAATACAAATTGCAGAATAACATTGGTTACACATTCACATTTTTCCATAATGGCATATTAGTGACTGTTGTATTCTGCTACCTTTCCAATCCCCTACTATCCCCCCTCCCCTCCCCTCCCATCTTCCCTCTCTACCTCATCTGCTGTTGTTCAATTCTCTCCCTTGTTTCCCCCCCTTTCCCCTCACAACCTCTTATATGTAATTTTGTGTAACATTGAGGGTCTCCTATCATTTCCATATGATTTCCCTTCTCTCTCCCTTTCTCTCCCCCCACTCGTCTCTGTTTAATGTTAATCTTTTACTCATGCTCTTCCTCCCTGTTCTGTTCTTAGTTGCTCTCTTTATATCAAGGAAGACATTTGGCATTTTTTTTAAGGATTGGCTAGCTTCGCTTAGCATAATCTGCTCTAATGCCATCCATTTCCCTGCAAATTGCATGATTTTGTCATTTTTTAGTGCTGCATAATACTCCATTGTGTATAAATGCCACATTTTTTTTATCCATTCATCTATTGAAGGGCATCTAGGTTGGTTCCACAGTCTAGCTATTGTGAATTGTGCTTCTATGATCATTGATGTGGCAGTATCCCTATAGTAAGCTCTTTTAAGATCCTCAGGGAATAGTCCGAGAAGAGCGATAGCTGGGTCAAATGGTGGATCCATTCCCAGCTTTCCCAGGAATCTCCATACTGCTTTCCAAATTGGCCTCACCAATCTGCAGTCCCACCAGCAATGTACAAGTGTACCCTTTTCCCCACATCCTCGCCAGCACTTATTGTTGTTTGACTTCATAATGGCTGCAGATCTTACTGGAGTAAGATGGTATCTTAGGGTGATCTTGATTTGCATTTCTCTGACTGCTAGAGATGGTGAGCATTTTTTCATGTACTTGTTGATTGATTGTATGTCCTCCTCTGAGAAGTGTCTGTTCAGGTCCTTGGCCCATTTGTTGATTGGGTTATTTGTTATCTTATTGTTTAATTTTTTGAGTTCTTTGTATATTCTGGATATTAGGGCTCCATCTGAAGTGTGAGGGGTAAAAATTTGTTCCCAGGATGTAGGCTCTCTATTTACCTCTCTTATTGTTTCTCTTGCTGAGAAAAAACTTTTTAGTTTAAGTAAGTCCCATTTGTTTATTCTTGTTATTAACTTTTGGGCTATGGGCATCCTATTAAGAAATTTGGAGCCCGACCCCACAGTATGTAGATCGTAGCCAACTTTTTCTTCTATCAGACGCAGTGTCTCTGATTTGATATCTAGCTCCTTGATGCATTTTGAATTAACTTTTGTGCATGGCGAGAGAAAGGGATTCAGTTTCATTTTGTTGCATATGGATTTCCAGTTTTCCCAGCACCATTTGTTGAAGATGCTATCCTTCCTCCATTGCATGCTTTTAGCCCCTTTATCAAATATAAGAAAGTTGTAATTTTGTGGATTGGTCTCTGTGTCCTCTATTCTGTACCATTGGTCCACCTGCCTGTTTTGGTACCAGTACCATGCTGTTTTTGTTTCTATTGCTCTGTAGTACAGTTTGAAATCTGGTATCGCTATACCTCCAGATTCACACTTCCTGCTTAGGATTGCTTTTGCTATTCTGGGTCTTTTGTTTTTCCATATGAATTTCATGATTGTTTTATCTATTTCTACAAGAAATGCCGTTGGGATTTTGATTGGCATCGCATTAAACCTGTAGAGAACTTTGAGTAATATCGCCATTTTGATGATGTTAGTTCTGCCTATCCATGAACAGGGTACATTTTTCCATCTTCTAAGATCTTCTTCTATCTCTCTCTTTAGGGTTCTGTAGTTTTCATTGTGTAAATCTTTCACCTCTTTTGTTAGGTTGATTCCCAAGTATCTTATTTTCTTTGAGGATATTGTGAATGGAGTGGTTTTCCTCATTTCCATTTCAGAAGTTTTGTTGCTGATATACAGGAATGCCTTTGATTTATGCGTGTTGATTTTATATCCTGCCACTTTGCTGAATTCATTTATTAACTCTAGCAGTTTCTTTGTAGACCCTTTTGGGTCTGTTAAATATACCATCATGTCATCCGCAAATAGTGATAATTTAAGTTCTTCTTTTCCTATTTTTATGCCTTTAATTTCTTTTGTCTGTCTAATTGCTCTGGCTAGTATTTCAAGAACTAAATTGAATAGAAGTGGTGAGAGAGGGCATCCCTGTCTTGTTCCAGATTTTAGAGGGAATGCCTTCAGTTTTTCTCCATTTAGGATGATGCTAGCCTGAGGTTTAGCATATATAGCTTTTACAATGTTGAGGTAAGTTCCTGTTATCCCTAGTTTTTCTAGTGTTTTGAACATAAAGGGATGCTGTACTTTGTCGAATGCTTTTTCTGCATCTATCGAGATCTTCATATGGTTCTTATTTTTAAGTCTATTGATGTGGTGAATAGCATTTATTGATTTCCGTATATTGAACCAGCCTTGCATCCCAGGGATAAATCCTACTTGATCATGGTGCACAATTTTTTTGATATGCTTTTGTATTCGATTCGCCAGGATTTTATTGAGAATTTTTGCATCCAAGTTCATTAGAGATA
Source organism: Marmota monax (assembly GCF_021218885.2). Classification (NCBI taxonomy): domain Eukaryota; kingdom Metazoa; phylum Chordata; class Mammalia; order Rodentia; family Sciuridae; genus Marmota; species Marmota monax. Next base: position 71,895 of record NW_026693068.1, on the reverse strand, counting down.
TTGGTCTGTAGTTTCTTTCTTTGAAGTGTCTTTGTCTGGTTTCGGGATCAGGGTGATGTTGGCCTCATAGAATGAATTTGGAAGAGCTCCTTCTTTTTCTATTTCTTGAAATAGCTTGAAAAGTATTGGTATTAATTCTTCTTTGAAGGTTTTGTAAAACTCCGCTGTATACCCATCCGGTCCAGGGCTTTTCTTGGTTGGTAGTCTTTTGATGGCTTCTTCTATTTCTTCCTTTGTTATTGGTCTGTTTAAATTGTGTGTGTCTTCCTGACTCAATCTGGGCAGATCGTATGACTTAAGAAATTTATCGATATCTTCACTATCTTCTATTTTATTGGAATATAGGGTTTCAAAATACTTTCTAATTATCTTATGTGTTTCTGTAGTATCTGTTGTGATATTGCCTTTTTCATCCCGTATGTTAGTAATTTGAGTTCTCTCTCTTCTTCTCTTCGTTAGCATGGCTAAGGGTCTGTCGATCTTATTTATTTTTTCAAAGAACCAACTTTTAGTTTTATCAATTTTTTTTTGTTTCAATTTCGTTGATTTCCGCTCTGATTTTAATTATTTCTTGTCTTCTACTACATTTGCTGTTGTTTTGCTCTTCCTTTTCTAGGGTTTTGAGGTGTAGTGTGAGTTCATTTATTTGTTGGTTTTTTCTTTTTTTGAGGAAAGAACTCCAGGAAATGAATTTCCCTCTTAAAACTGCTTTCATTGTGTCCCATAGATTCCGGTATGCTGTGTCTGTATTGTCATTTATCTCTAAGAATTTTTTTTATCTCCTCCTTTATGTCTTCTGTAACCCATTGATCATTCAGTAACATATTGTTCATTTTCCATGTGATGTAGGATTTTTCCTTCCTTCTTTTATCATTGATTTCCAGTTTCATTCCATTATGATCAGATATGGTGCATGGTATTATCTCCACACCTTTATATTTACTAAGAGTTGCCCTATGGCATAATATATGGTCTATCTTTGAGTAGGATCCATGTGCTGCTGAGAAGAACATGTATCCACTTGATGATGGTTGATACATTCTATATATGTCGGTTAAGTCTAGGTTATTGATTGTGCTATTGAGTTCTATAGTTTCTTTATTCAGTTTTTGTCTAGAGGATCTGTCTAATGGCGAGAGCGGTGTGTTGAAGTCACCCATAATTATTGTGTTGTGGTCTATTTGACTCTTGAACTTGAGGAGAGTTTGTTTTATGAACGTTGCAGCACCATTGTTTGGTGCATACAAATTGATAATTGTTATGTCTTGTTGGTGGATGGTTCCTTTTAACAGTATATAGTGTCCTTCTTTATCCCTTTTGATTAACTTAGGTTTGAAGTTGATTTTATTCGATATGAGTATGGCCACTCCTGCTTGCTTCCGAGGGCCATGTGAGTGGTATGATTTTTCCCAACCTTTCACCTTCAGCCTGTGTATGTCTTTTCCTATCATATGAGTCTCCTGAAGGCAGCATATTGTTGGATTTGGTTTTTTTTTGATCCAGGTTACTAGCCTATGTCTCTTGATTGGTGAATTTAGGCCATTAACATTTAAGGTTACAATTGAAATATGGTTTATACTTCCAGTCATGTATATTTATTTATTTATTTTAGTTTGGCTAGTTTTTACTCTTTGGTTATTATCCTCCCCCTTTACTGAGATACCTCCCGCTGTTAGTTTGGGGTGTTATTTTTCAATTCCTCTTCTTGTAGTATTTTGCTCAAAATGCTTTGCAGTGCTGGTTTTCTGGCTGCAAATTCTCTTAGCTTTTGTTTATCATGAAATATTTTAATTTCATTGTCAAATCTGAAGCTTAATTTTGCTGGCTACAGTATTCTTGGTTGGAATCCATTATTTTTCAGCATTTGAAATACATTGTTCCAGGATCTTCTGGCTTTCAAAGTCTGTGATGAAAAATCAGTCGTTAACCTAATTGGTTTACCCCTGAATGTAATCTGCCTCCTTTCTCTCGTAGCTTTTAATATTCTCTCCTTGTTCTGTATGTTGGCTATCTTCATAATTATATGTCTTGGAGTTGGTCTATTATGGTTTTGAATGTTTGGGGTCCTGTAGGCTTCCAGGATTTGGCAATCCATTCCATCTTTCATCTCTGGGAAGTTTTCTAGGATTATTTCATTTAATAGGTTGTCCATTCCTTTGGTTTGAACCTCTATGCCCTCTTCTATCACGATGACTCTCAAATTTGTTTTTTTTTATGACATCCCATATCTCTTGAATAGATTGCTTGTGAGATTTAAGCATCTTCTCTGTGTTGACTATATTCTTTTCAAGTTGATAAACTTTGTCTTCATTATCTGATGTTCTGACTTCTACTTGATCTAGTCTATTTGTAATATTTTCGTTTGAGTTTTTAATTTGGTTTATAGTTTCCTGCATTTCTAGGATTACTGTTTGATTTTTTTTTCTTTTTTTTTAAATTTTTTATTGTTGGTTGTTCAAAACATTACAAATTTCTTGACATATTATATTCCACACTTTGATTCAAGTGGGTTATGAACTCCCACCTTCACCCCATACACAGATTGCAGAATCACATCAGTTACACATCCATTGATTTACATATTGCCATACTAGTGTCTGTTGTGCTCCGCTGCCTTTCCCATTCTCCACCATCCCCCCTCCCCACCTCTCCCTGATTTTTTTTTAAGATCTCTATCTCCTGGTAAAGCTCGTTCTTTGCCATTTGAATTTGTTTGTTTAATTCGTTTTCAAAATATACTTTCATTGCTTGGACTTGCTGTCTCATGTCTTCTCTAATATTCCGTTCCCTCTGAGTTAGGTATGCCTTGAGTTCTTTCCCTATCCATGTTTCTGATGGTTCTAGGTCCTCCTGTAGACTTAAGTTGTCCTGCATTGTTTGTAATCCTTTTTTCCCTTGTTTTTTTCCTGTTGTTCACGTTACTTTCCAGCTCTGTTTGATTGCTTTGTTTCTGCTCTCTCCTATAAATTTGTTTTGGTTTTGTATATCTCTGTTGTCTCTCCTTTGTGGTGGTAGACTATGCCTGCTAAAGTGGATTCCGCTGGGAAGGAGTTCCGACGGCCGAACTCTGGTGACGTCACCTCTCTGCTATGGCGGGCCCCAGGCTCCTTGCCGGGGTGTCCGAAGGGAGGGGTGGGACTGGTCTGTCTCTGGTTGGTTTCAGCTCCCGGTTAGCTACTTCATGAAGGCCTGGCTATAGACCTCTTCCTAGAGTCTCTGCGCCGTACCTGCTGGGCCGCACCTCGGGGTCTAGCCGCACGGTCGCCAGCGGGCGGGCGGTCTACAGCTGCCCAGTCGTGGGGGCTGTGGGTGGTCACCTGCGGGCGGGCGGTCTCTAGCCACCCAGTTGCGTGGGCAGTGGGCGGGCGGTCTCCAGCAGGCGGGCGGTCTCTAGCCGCCCAGTCGCGCGGGCAGCGGGCGGTCGCCGGCGGGCGGGCGATCTCTAGCCGCTCAGTCGCAAGGGCCTGGCCTCTCGTCCCCTGGCTTCTCCTGCTAGCCCTGGTTTCTCCTGCTAGCCCGGCCTTCCCCTGTGTGATGCCTCTCGGCAGTTCAAACTGTCCTCTGGCCCTGCAATTTGCTGGGTGTGGAAGGTGGCTATTGGGAACCCCGGCACCCTATTGTTTTGTTTTTTTTCCGCTTGCCCCTCCCCCAGCGCTGGCTAGACAGGTTTCGTTTTCGCCGCTGATGGGAGGGGGAGTTGAAGGTCAGGTGTCTCTACCTTTCCCTGTGTCTCTATGCAGGCTCGTTCTGATAATTCCTCCCCCGGAAAGCCTGGGAGAGATTTTATGCGAATTCCCCGCTGTATGGGAGATGGGCTGAGTAACACACACCTGTTTTATTGTTGCAATCTGTCGGAGAGTGGCGGTGGTGACGTCAGCTCTCCAAGATGATGGCCGCTGGCTTCCTTGGTGGACTTTGTGTTGTGGGAGATAGAAGTGGACAGCTTCCTTCCCCGTCTCAAATCCCGAACTCAGCCCGAAGCTCAGTGAGTGCACAGCCGGCAGGATTCCACAGAATCCGTAGCACTGTTTCTCTCTGCTTGCTGGTCGCTTCTCGACGTCACCCCGCCGTCTGTAGCCGCGGGGCGGGCCGCGCGATGGGCGGCGGATCAGTCAGCCTGGAACTCTGGTTGCACAGTTGGCTCGTGTTAGAGATTCAATAACCGGTCCTCGGTGCTGGAAATCCTTCCTCTAGGTTTCGGTGCACCCCTATTTTGCTGTAAATTCCTAACAAGATAGCTTTTTGTCGCTGTAACTCGTTATTCACCTGCGCAGTGACGCGGTACATGGGGTGTGATGCACTCTATTCATGGCCATCTTGGAGAGCTCCCAATCTTTGATTTTTTACCTTAGGAAACTTGCACCATTGTTCTATTTCTTGGTCATTAGAGAAAGGAGTCTAGCTTTGAGTGTGAGGTTAAATTTGTGTTAGCTGTACTTGTAGAGCCAGTAGAGGGAGCAATGTACCTATCCTTTGGTTTCCGTGACAGCAATATGTTGACCGGAGAATAGAAAGGATACTACTCAAATAATCTAGATAACTGAGACTAATTTATTTAGGGAAAAAAGAATATGAGACTATGATTTGGGTTTTTGGCTATCATGATTTCTTGTTAAAATATTAGCAGAGTTCTATAATTGCTGCATTACCACTAGGAAATGTGAATGAGGGTGCTCCTTAAGGACTATTCTTCCATTTTTCTTCCTTTAGCAAAAAAGTGATTTAAGCATTTTGTACCAAGTTCACATAAAGCTGGCCTGAATAAACTCATAAACTGGATTAGATTCTCAGGATCTAAGATCACTTGCATGACGGGCTAAGCAGTTTTGCTTATCCTTGAGACCTTTGATGTGGCTGCAGAGTGGGAGCTGGGATGAGTTCTTTCCCCCTGACTCATCAGTTCCCATTGCACTAGTCTTCAGTGTCCTTCCCGCACTATCTCCATTGCTGACTTAGCAGAGACAGGACCCCTCCTCTTCTTTCTCACCTAACTTGCTCCCACAGTGTTATTCTTCTTTAGCAACAGAGCTGTGGGTTGATCAAAAGATACAGAACCCTTGCCTTGACACTGCCACCCTCTTCTGCAACTGTGGGTTTGTGCAGAATTTGCTTGTTCTTTATCCACTGGATTCTCCCTCTCTTTCTTGTTACTGGGTCATAGGCTTATGTGGGATTGCCTTCACATATCTCTTGGTGTGGAAGTAAATGCTTTAGCAATGTCATCAGCCCATCTTTGCTAGCATTTCTTTTGGCACTGATTCCTTTGACAATCACTACTTGTCTTGTGATAGCTCTTTTATTTATTGAATAGGTTTAAATTGTTCCATTTCATGTAGCATTTTTTTCTTGTTTATAGTGTCTCTATCCAGCTAGATGGTACATCAATACCTGTGGCTGGAAAAAAAATATATATTTTTGGCCTAGGATCCCGGTCTTCCACATAAGAATCAGAATCTTTTTCATTTGCCTAAAACTTTTAGAAGAAAATTCCAGAAATTAAATGCCAATCAGCAATTTTCCTCTTCACCCTTTAGAATTGAAAATGGATAAAGGACGTAAGCATAAGGTTTTGGGGAAAAGAAAAAAGAATTTGTGTTATTTGTGATTCCACTTATTTCCTCCTTTCCCCTGACAGGTTATGGTAAATAAATATCCAACTTTTCAGAATAAATCTGGGTTGAAAAGTAAGTAAACTCTGTTTTGTTTTGTTCTTGTTTTCTCTTCAGCATTTTTTTTTAAACAATGTTGGAGATTGAATCCAAGGGTACTTTGCCACGGAGTTACATTCCAGTCCTTTTTGTTTTTCATTTTCAGATAAGGTCTCCCTAAGTTTCCCAGGGTCTTGCTTAATTGTGGAGGCTTGCCTGGAACTTGCAGTCTTTCTGCCTCAACCTTCTGAGTTGCTGAATTTACAGGTGTATGCCACTGCATGTGTATTCTTTGATATTTTTAAGTTTTGCCTTTTGGTCTCCATATCCCCCATTACCATAGGGGGAGCACACACTCTGTCAGTTCAAAATCTGTCCTGTTTGTTTTATATAGAATTCTCAGAAGAGAGAATTCAAGTGAAAGCTCAAACTAATCACTCTCACATGACATGCTTTGTGAAGGAGACTAACTGTTGGTCATTTAAAAATTTTTTTTGGTATTAGGGATGTTTCAAACCCAAGGGTGCTTTACCACTAAACCACATCCCATCCTTTTCACTTTTATTTTTATTTTTAACTTGGAGACAGGTTCTTGTTGCTGAAGCTCTCACTAAATTACCCAGGTTCACTTTGAACTTGATTTACTTTCGTTAGCCTCCTGAATTGCTAGGATCATATGTTTGTGCCACAGCGCCCAGTCCATTTGTTTTGTCATAGACCATTTTATTTTGTTATGGTCTTTCTTTTTGTCTCATGTTTTCAGTCCTGCCTTTCCTTTAAAAAGAGTCTCCTTTCTTGACTTTGTTTTGGGTTTAATTTTTGCTCAATTTTTTTTTTCTAATTTGTTTTGGTTTGGAAGTTATGTTCTGTCTTTTTAAATTTATTTTTTATTGAAATATAATATTTGTACATCTTTATGGTGTCATGAGCCATCTGTGGGCTGTGTGTGTGAGCTATGCACATTAGAGCTATATGAAGGGACAGGTCTGGCATTGCATGCTGATTGGGCTGTGTGACGCAAGTGCTCTGCGTCCTCTTGCTCTGCCTGTGATTCCCATATAGCACCTGAGATGGGTGTAACTTGCCAAGATGTTAGTCAATCTGCTGACCACAAGACATCACAAAGCAAGACTCCACCTTTGAAACATTATCCCCTGCCTTATTTGGTGAAGAACATTCCATCAAATCTCCTTTGTGTGTACCCCCTATAAAAATAAAGAGATTCTGGGTGCACATTCTCTTTCCCAGTTGACCCTTAAGGTCGAAGAGCTGTCCTACCCTCAATCTGAGAAACTCATTTCCATGTGTTACATGAAAACACATGTATCTTTATTTTATTTTCTTCGCAGTTTTCTTATCTTAATCTTGCAGCCAGCTCTTTTGAACCCAGCTCATCTAGTCAACGTGGGCAGATGGCGAGATTATGGGATATGTTATGTTAATTCAATACATGCATACAGTGTGTAATAATAAAATCAGAGTAATATGCATTTTCACCTCTTCCACCATTAATCATTTTTACATTTTGAGAATTTTGTAATCTTTTCTAGTAATTTTGAAATATATCGTAGTTTTTAACCAAAAAACCCTAATGTGCAAAAGAAGTAATTCCACCATTCTAACTTCTTTCCAACTCTGACCCCTACTGTCCTTTCCAGTCTCCAGTGAACACTATTTCATTCCATTCCTCTACAAGACTGACTTAATTAGTTTCCACGAATGAGTGAGAACATATGGTCTTTGTCTTTCTGTGTCTGGATTATTTTACTTAACATAGTGTCCTCCAGTTTGATCCATAATGCTACAAATGACGTGGATTACATTCTTTTTTATGGCCAAATAGTATTCCTCTGTGTAAATATAATATTTTCTTTTTCCCTTCACTTACTAAAGGGCATCTGGGTTGATTCCCTATTTTAGTTATTATGATGAGTGCTGCAGTACACATGGGAGTACAAGTTTCTTTTCAGTGTATTGACTTCATCTCCTTTGGATATGTATACCAGTAGTAGAATTGCTGAATCATATGGTAATTTTATTTTTAATTTATTGGAGGGACCTCCATACTGTTTTCTATGGTGGCTGTACTAATTTATATACTCACTGACAGCAATAAGAGTTCCTTTTTTTCCCCTGCAGTCTCACTAGCATTTAGTGCCCCAACGGCTTACATTAATCAATGTCCTATTATTCTCTCACAGAGTATAAAGATATTAGAATGTTTAAACTCTATTTAGTTCTTTTCCACCTTATAAATTATTGCAGTTGTCTTTTATTTCTAGAATGTTTTCCTTTACAAAATAGACAATTATTATTATTATTTTGGACAGTGATTTGTTTAGATTTACTCACCTATCTACTAGTCTGTGCTCATGATGTTTGAATATTTAGCTAATTCTCCTGCCTGAAGTACAGTCCTGTGATATTTCCGTTTACTTGAAAATGTCCTTATTGTACCTCACACTCTAAAAATTTTATATTAACATATATTAATTATACAAATTAATGGGGTTCAGTGGGATATTTCAACACTTGCACGTAGCATGTACTTATGAAATCAGAGTAATTAGTATTTCCTTCTCCTTATCATTTTCTTATAGTTGAATTGAGCTCCTGAATTGGGTTCGATTCTCAGCACCACATAAAAGTAAACAAAATAAAGATATTGTGCCCATGTATGACTAAAAAAAAATTTTTAACTTTTAAGGAAACTAATAATGTGATCTATAATTAGCACAAGAACTTCCCCAAGAATGTTCTTCCCTAGCATTCCACAGCTGGATGAAGATAGAAGAGAAACAGAAAAGATAAAAATATATATATATTTCATGGAGAAGAGTTTCCTCATAATTAAGATCAAGTTTTCACAGTATTCCCTTGTTATCACTTTACGAGAAGCATTTTTGACCAGGCCTTTATCGAGATGTCTGGTAAGAAAAAAGTCACTAATGTCTAAGAAGTATCTTCTATAAAACAAATATTATATAGAAAGCAAATCAATGAACAGTCCTCATCACTTCTTCCATCTGACTGACCAAAACAGCTTCCTCCAATCATGGACCAGTTTCTCTATACCTCTGGTTTATTCAAGCAAGCCATAAAGACTCAAGGCAAAAGCTGAAAAACTCAAATTATTTAATCCTAAAACTTAAAGTCTTGCTAAAATGAACAGTATGGATTTCTGTTCTACAGTCTATAAGTAAATCTGTATGTAACATTTTCAAAGTTACACCACTGAGGTTTCAAATTACTTTCCAAGGACAGCAAAATCTAATAACTGAAAGTCAGTAAGACAATATAGCATAGTTTAAAGGTACAAAAATGATATTTAAAACTTCTAAGTTTATCAAATCTATACAACTGTCTTCTAGAATCTTCATAATGTTTCAAATGTTTTCTCAACAGAGAGACACTCAAATAGATATCATTAAGATGTCAAGCCTAATAAAAAGGTACTACAATATTTTAAAATGTAATATATCAATCCGGTTGTTATGAGAGATTACTGCACAAAGGAGCTAGTTGAAGCGTAACATACAGATGGCCAATTTTTCAATCAGAATCAGAATCCTAATCCGAAACAGGAAGGTACCAAAACACCACCACAGTGATATAAAAATACTATTCAGACATAGTAAGTCAGTTTTAGATTCCAAGTACATACAGATTATTTTCTCCTAAATTTGATTTCAAGTTTTGTTTTAAACACACAATGGGAAGTTACTGGCAGTTGTATGTGCTGTGAGACTGTAATCAACAATATCAACCTTACAGTCAGTCAAGCATTTAAAAACCTGAATTTCAAATATAAAATCATTCTTTTCTCAACAGTCTGTTACTGCTTTTTTATTTGAATTACTTGAATTAAAAAACTCAACAATTTCACAAAATAGAGACCTATTTTTACAACTCTCATTCCATAAAATGGATTGTGCTTTGTTATAGGAATGCCCTATATAGTTTTGTACATGACTTATTTAACAAGAAACTTCAAATGTGAAACCTCTTTTAGGCTGAATCTCATTAAAAATGAGTTAGTTGGATCATCAGTAATTTATTGTTATTACACAAACCTTCAGAAATAATAAGTCCCCCTGGATTATGTTCCCAGTCAAGTGACAACCATTTCTTAAGCATCATTTTTTACATTCCAGACATAACAACACTGGGGTATGTAAGGATGAATGTGTTGGGATAACACCTAACTAGGACCATGACCAAATTCATGACCAAATCAAAGGAACACATATGTAAGCAAAAACTGTATTTTAAGAAAAGCTACAGCAGAGGTAAGTTATATGAAAAGACAAAGGAAGGTGTCCTAGGGGACAGGGGACAGAATTAGTGTGCTGAGTCCTAAAAATGCATCGGGATGTTCCAAGTAAATGAAAAAGGAATATATTTCTGGCAAAGTACATAAAGTCACAGAAATGTGGACCAGCATGATGGTGGATAGGTGGATTCATGTCAGATTTGATGGAGCTCCTGGAATATAAATTCATGGTGGAGTGTGACCAAGGTGGGAGTGGACAGGAGAAAGCAGGCTGCTGTGGCTCTCCATGCCATGCAAACAACAACTACAATGCTAACATTTTCATCTGGTTATTTATATGGATATCAAGCAACACATTTAAGAAAGGGAGCACCATGAACATTTCGTTTTAGAATACCCTGACGGGATAAACAATAAAGAGATACAGACATAGGGAAAACAAGTAGGATTACTGCAATTCAGCAAAGATAAAGGAAGACAAGACAAATCTGGAAGAATTTTCTAAGGTACATTAAATATGTTTTTTGGTTTTATAGTCTTGTTGCATGCTGAGGGCTGAATTAAGGGCCTCACACAAGCTAAGAATGCACTATACCACTGAGTTACACCCTCAGCCACTAAATAAAGTTTTAATAACCACCACGAAGAGAAGTCATGTACAATTTTGTATTTAGCTCATGATTACCCCATTAAATACTTGGTGTTGCAATAAGCAAAGATAGGAAAATAGTGAGTATAAAACTACTAAACTGGAAGTACCCGTCAATTATCAGCTATTTGAACAGTATCACAGTGCAGCTTATCGTCATCTTCCTTGTCACCAACAGTGTAAAAAATTAAAAGGCAGCAGTTTACAGGTGTAGTTACCTCATAACAAGCATCGGGATCCAGACACGTGTACACATTCTGCTGCATGGTTAACATGTCTTGCAGCAAGGTTCTCCAATGAGACTCACTCACAGGAGGCTGCCTGGAATAACAGGAAAAACAAAAGATGAAAACCGAAAACATGAAAGATCTCTCTTCTATTAGTTAAAAGTTAAGAACACAACAAACAAGTACCACCATTCCAAATGATCACTAGGAATGATCTCATATGAAGACAGAAGGAAAAGCTGGGCAGCTGTACCTCAATGCTAGAGCTGCTGCCAAATCGGCCCCTGTCATAGGCTGCTTAGACACGAAACGAGCAGCAGAAACAACAAATGGCATATCGACAAGTTGTGAGTTTCTAAGGTAAAATAAAGCACCAAAAGATAAAGCAGCTATGATGAAGAAAAAGCATTTGGAGACAGGAATTCATTTCAAACTACTTCTTCATCACTGTGCACCTCCTCTCTGAGGTCTGTCTTCAACTGAACATTCAAACACATGGGGCAACCACAGGCGACACTGGATTTGAAGGCAGGATGCGAACCATGACTCGCAGCAGGGCCATTTGAGTTGTTCCTTCAGTGACAGTATGGACAGCACTCCATACAGCAACTTACAGAATACTGCAGAGTCACCTTCTCAGGTGACAGTTCAGGTAAAAGAAGCCTCATGGAGCAGTTACAGCAGTTCACCCCGTGGGCACAGCAAGGAGCTTCCTGTTCCCAAGAGCCAGGACCCTCTGCAACTATTCCACAGACAGTGTTCCAGGCCCCTTAAGAAACATGCCAGTGACCACACTCAAGAAAGGCCAAAGTGAAAAGGTCCCACAGGGTATTTCTGGGTCATTTACACTTCTTCCATGCCAGAAGTAATTTACCAGTTCGATCAATTATACCCAAGCAGTGAGACCTTTGTAATTCGGTTGATTAAAAACCATTTTATGTTTTCTTCCAAAGGTACAGAGAAGGGGATTAATGGTCAAGATCTCCTGTAGCAGGGGAAAGGGTTTTGCTAACATTTTCATCCACAGTCACAGATTAGCTGTCATTTAATGTTTCTGAATTTCACTTTCCTAACTCAAAGCCCACCTCAGTCTCAAAAGGAATGGATAATAATTCTGATGAAACACAAACATTGATGCAAGATGCTCCTATAAGCTTAATTACCTGTATGAACTTGAGTTTTTAATATACTGAGTTCTAGGCTCCCTTTTATCTATGTTATAAATATGAACTTAAACTAGAACATATAAAAAGACTTCCAATTTTTCTGGTATTAAGTTTTCAACAAACAATGAATGAAAATGAAGTTACAAATACATTTGTGTTTAAGTTACATATGATTACTAATATTGCCTTGTAGAAAGAACATTATAATTCTCAAAAGTTCATCTTAGATTAATATATATTTCTTTGGAATCATCATTTATGTTTACCTAAAATTTGTTTTCAAGTTCTACATAATGAATCTCAATTTTTTTTTAGTTGTAGATGGGCACAATACCTTTATTTTATTTATGTGGTGCTGAGGATCAAACCCAGTATCCCATGCACGCAACGCAAGCACACTATCACCGGACCACAACCCCAGCCCTGAATCTCAATGTTTGAAAAGGGTAGATTCTGTTTTGTGTTTGTCAAATACCAACTAGATAATGTATCTTTTTGTTAATCATTTTTGGCTTTATGTCATATAATGCATTTTTAAAAAATCATTACTATTTCCAAGAGCTGTGTTAAAAAGAGCAGATTGACAGTACACATATAATAAATATTTCTATAGAAAAAGTATGCATTGAGGGGTAATTTCTGTAAAAAATCTTGTCTATAAAAATTTTTGTGTTATGTTTTCTAGGCTGTCCTGCAACTCATGGGCTCAAGTGATCCTCCTGCATCAACTTCCTGAGTTCTTGGAGTAAAAGGCACACATTACCTTGCCCAGCTTCTCCTAAAAATTTTTAATAAGTATATGCTTCTTTTAATAAGAATATGCTTCACTTGCCTTTGGCATTTTATATTACGCAAAATGAATTACTCTCGTTTCATATGTAATAATACGTAAGAAGAAAACCATTTTTTAGCATACACACACACAAAATTTATAATATTGGCAAGAATTTCTCAGAATAATCCATAAAATGTTTTCATTAGTTTGATATTAGTACTTGAACTCTACCCTCTGGCATCAAAGAATGGAGGACTCTTTCAGCTTTGGTATGCAAGCGGAGACACAGTGAAATGTTTGATGAAGTGAGGGCCCCAGCTTCCACCAGCTCAATAAAATCAGACCTAGGCATCATCTAGCTGAACTCAAGTCCTCACAGCCCAGCTGTTCTTCTAGAAGCCATCAGCACTGGGACAGATGGTATTAATGTTTCCTCACACATGGCTAGTCGTAAATAGAGTTCTAATTAAAATAAATTATAACACATTATTTATAATGGCCTTCTTCAGAAAACATTCAGTAAATAAGAATGAAGAATAGAACTTGAAGAAACTAAACAGGCTTGCAAATTAACAAGATTCCTGAACACACACATACACAGTATGAGTTGAGCTTTGGAACAGAGGTGGATTTTTAAGGGAAAAACAGTCTTGTATTCAAGATGGTCAAACCTCAGTTTTAACAGATTTGGGGACATTGCTACCATTTAGGATATATACAAGACTATTCTGGAGGTAATGAAGACCAAGCCATGGTAACATAACAAAATAATTAAATTCATTTTAAACATACTACTTTGAAAATGGGCCGTATTCTTAGTAAACAGGTCACTGAGTAGAAATTAACCTCAGACACTTCAACATTATGTAAGAAACTCAATGTGAGGATAATCTTGCAGCAACAGCAAGGCTTTCCTGTTAAAGAGAAGGTTTTAGAGCAGTCAGAACCTCACACCCCACTTGAACAGAAATTTTTTTCCCCCTCTTAAAGGAAAGAGAAGTGGGATTTTTGTTTTGCATTTTGATTGATTGGTTGGTTGTTTTGCAGAACTTGAGATCAAATCCAAGTCTCCCAGTCTGCGAGGCAAGTGCTACTAGCACTGAGTTGCATTCCTCCGGCCATTAAGAAATCTTTTTTTTTTTTTTTTTTGGCAGAAGGGGATTTATTGAACCAGCATGCTGGGGCTCCGTGCCCACTCAAGAAGGGAAAGCAGCCCAGAGCCCATTAAGAAATCTTAAGACTTGAATCATTCAAAATCTTAATCATTCATTCAATAATCAGACAGCTGATATGTGAGTTCCCATCTGAGCTGTATGGTGGTGATCACATTCGTGCTAGAGAAAGAGGGATCTAAAGGGGAATGTGAAGTACAGACTTTAATAACCACAGGATGCTATTGCGAGAAATGAGGACAGCAGCAAGGGAGGCACATGGGAAAAGCCAGGGAATCTCCAGGAAAAACAATTCATTCCACCTGGAGTAGTCAAACCAGGTTTCCTAAAAAGATGTGGAACAAGATCTTAAAAGAGGGAAATATATAAGACTGTCTCATTAGCATGGGAGTTTTTTCTTTTCATCTTTAAACTATATCTCAAAATTCGAATAATAAGAGAGAAAGAAGATTTTGAAAAGCTCTCATTATTTGATCCTACTTCCTGTGAGGCTGCCCCTTCAGCATTAGCTTTTGAGAAGACTTTTCCCAAGCATTCTTCACATCTTTATACAGTCTCCTGAGGGACAGGTTCAGAATCTAACCTCACCTGCATCCTTGGGGATCACCCTCCACTCCCTACCTCCAGCTCACACCTCTCTGATCTTCACATCCATCTTCAATCTGGAATCTCCACCTAAAGGCCACAAGGTCACAGGTCCTCTCTGCTTATTTCCCTGCCTAAAAATCTAGTATAATAGATTAAAAACACTTTAGAGTTTATTACTGAACATTTGGATACCACCTACTTCAAAATGCCTTTCAACTCTGTTGCCAACTTTTCTACAAGGTAATCTGTTAATTCTCACATAGACTTCATGAGTATTCTATTAGTATAATTTAATCGGACATAGCTCCAACCAGTCCAGACAGGTGTCATGTCTTTTTTCCTCAGAAGCCTGACATCAAGCATAATACAGACACTAAGTATGTCAAAATCCATAACAAAATAGTCATAAAATAATGTAAATAAAAAATTCATAAATATTTAAGAAATGTAAATGTTAACTAATGAGTTCAGTTGTCCTGTCTCTCTTATAACTGGTTTTAAGTAAATTTCCAAAGAGAAACTCAGCAAAATTTCTACCTTCCTTAGAATGACTGTTACACTTCAAATGACGTTAACATAGAAACATACAGGATTAGTGTAAATACAAATGTTCTAGTTATCAAATTTAACATTATCTTTTTACACTTATTCACTCATTCGTTTGAAAAGATTCATTACCTATAAACTCTTAGAAACTGTTTTAAGCAACAGAAATAGTACGTGAAAAAGTCACATATTCACCAAATTATTGAGCAACACAAATATTTTCTGATCAGCATCAGAAAATAACATTTCCACTGAACAAATTTTATACTTGCGCAGCTCTTAATATGTACATATACTAGAATCCTTATAGGAATGCAGGAAAAGAATAGATCAGCTTAGGCAGAACTGACATTTTTACACTACTGTATCTTCTAATCAACAAACATGAGGTATATTTCTCCATTTTTTGTCTATTATTGTTCTCAGTGTTTGTAATTTTCAGTGTATATGATTTATATATTTCATTTTAGATTTACTGCTAGAAATGTGATGTTTTGATCCTATTATAAAGTCCCAACTTCATTGTCATTAGGGAAATACACATTAGGATTTCAGTAAAATGCTATCGTATTTGCTTAAAAAAGGAGGAAAGGGGAAAAAAAACTCTATCAAATAACTCTATATATTGCTAGAGCAATATACACAATAATTGTGAAATATGATTTGGCAGAATCTCCTAAAGTTGGTCTCAGGTATATTCTATAACTCAGCAATTGTATGCTAAGTAGGTATGGTATTCAAGAAAAACACATATGCATATATATCCAAAGACATACGTATAGGAAAGACAGAGGAATGAATCTGACTTAACTTTCCTATGTACATATGTAAGCATAGCACAGTGAATCTCCACATATGTGCAACAAGAGACTGGAATCTTTATTAGAATAAGATATACTTCAGATTTATTTAAATATGTCAAAATATATTCTATTATCATGTTTAATTAAAAAGAACAAATTTTTAAAAATTAAAATTATTCATAGAAATAGTATTAAGAACAAGCAAAACTGAGAAATAATCAAAATGTCCATAACATAGAATTTATAAATAATGTATTATATTCAAAAAATGAAATATTTTACAACAATGAGAATGAACAAATAATGTTATACCAGCAATGTAGATGAATTTCACCCATATAATGCAGGGAGACTACATAAAAGTACATACTATAGAATTTTATTTGCATCAAGCAGTAAAAAGGGGCAAAGTTATGTATTGAAGGGAGGTCATGACTGGGAAAGACGAGAGATGTGGCTTACAACAATCCTGATTAGCACACACTGTACAAGCCACATGCCCTCCATTCTGACTACTCTCAGCTTTCCAAGCACATGGCAGCTTTCTACTTTAGCATCCAGGACTATGAAGTCTGCAGAGAAAAACTAGTCAAGCTAGTCAGTCCAACAAAGTTAAAAAACACAAGATCAATGTATCAAAAATCAAGTGTATTTCATTACATCCTAGGAATGGACAATTTAAAATTAAGAAAGCAATTTCATTTACAATAGAATCAACAAATAATATTAGAAATCAATTTAACAAAATAAGTATGAGATTTGTGCATCAAAAGCAACAAAATCATTAAAGACCCAAGTAAATAGAGAGGTATACTGTGTTCATGGAATAGAAGACTTAATAGGGATTTAGGATAGCAATGCCTCCAAAATATATAAATTTGATATAATCCCTACCAAAATCCCAAATGAGAACACTTGACATGTTGATTTTAAAGTTCACATGTAAATGGAAAGGCCCTATAATAAGCAAAACAAACTTGAAAAAGAAAAAAGTTGAGAGACTAATATTAACTAATGTCAAGATTTATTATAGATCTATAATAACCAGTGTAATGTGCTTTTGGAAGAATGAAAAATTAATGGACAGAATAAAGACTTTAAAAATTCACCCTTACACATATGCACAACTGATTTTCAACAAAATTGCAAAGGTAAGTAGGTAGAGAAATGACAGTATTTTCAACAAGTAGTGTGGTTAACACTCAGATGTGAGGGCTGCGAACGTGGCTCAATGGTAGACTCCTTGCCTAGTGTGTACGAGGCCCTAGGTTTGACTCCTACCACCAAAAATTCATTCCAATGTGATGCATACTTTGAACAATAAAAGTAAACTCTCAAAATGCATCATGAACCTAAAAATAAACATACAACTAAAAATTCTGCTATAAAAGGTAAATATAAAACTGTGGCAAATATTTTTTAGATATGAAAACAAAAGCAGAATTCAAGAACCACCAATTGATTTTTAAAAATATGCTTTTAAAAAGACAAATAAGAGAATGGAAAGATAAGGCACAAGGGGAGAAAAGATTACACAGCATATGTCTAACAAGGAGCATGTATCCTGAACATATTAAAAAAAAAACGAAGACACGATTAAAAAAAAAAAAAAAATAAGCCCCTCCTGAATTACACCTGTAATTCCAGCAGCTCAGGAGGCTGAGGCAGGAGAATCAAATTCAAAGCCAGCCTCAGCAATAGCAAGGCCCTAAGCAACTTAGCAAGACCCTTTCTCAAAATAAAAAAATAATTTTTACAAAGGACTAGGGATTTAACTCAGTGATAAAGCACATCTGGATTCAATATATAGTACCAAAGGAGAAAAAAAAAACATGAAAAGAGACTTGTCAAATAAGCCTATAAGAGGATCCCCAACATTATTAAAGACATGCAACTAAAACCAAAATCAGATACTACCCACATACCTATTAAAATAGCTGAGCTTAACAAAACTGACCAATCCATCTACCTACCATGATCCTGCCAGTTCACCTTTATGTATTTATTCAAGAGAAATTGAAATCTATATCTACAGCAGATATATTTGTGAAAGTCAAAACTTGAACCATCCAAATGTCCACTAATAGAATAGTTAAATAAGGTGAGATTAATCCAAGCAATGAAATACTACTCAGCAAATAAAAATGAATGGGCTACTGAATGAATCAAAATATTCTGAGTAAAAGATGTCAAATAACCATCACAAAATACGGATGATTCATTTACACAAAATTCTAGGAAATGTAAAGTAACATGTAAAGGGACAGAAAGTAGATCTGACCTTGTAAGGGAATGTGGACTTGATGAGGAGAAGCTGGCAGGAATGGATTGTAAAGAAGCAACAGCAAACCCTTAAGGGGAATGAATATATTCATGAACCTGACAATACTGATGGTTTCATGAGCACATATATGTCAAACCTTATCAAACTGTATATGCGTATGAGTTTTAACGACTCACTTCCGACCGGCATGTCTGGTCAATCTAACCATCAGCTTGCGAGCCTCTTCAGAGCTAGACTGAATGTTCTTAACAAATGAAATAGGTTTCTCAAGTCCATGTTTTTCCAAAAGCTCTGACACACTGTAAGTAAAAAAAGAATTATTTAAAATCTTGCTGCCAAACAAAAGGACTCTAAAAAATCTTAAACATACAAATACTTAAGTTCTAGTATTAAAACAAAGAGCATCACACAATATGATCTGTTGGGGTTTGAGTGTTCAGAGTTTAGCTCCCTCAGGCCTGACATTTTGCAAGAGCTGTGGTTGTGATTTAGGTCAGCTGAGGCAAACCTCAGCTAGGAGGAGGAAAAGTTCTCTTCCCCTCATCGCAAGTCACAAGTTCTGCGTGGTTTGGCCAAGAGGAAGAAGCTTCCTGCATACTTATCCTGGGAACAGTACATTCTAAAGAAACAAATGCATCCTCAGGGGATTAGATAATGTCTACAAAGAACTTTAAGAGGGTACTTATCAAATAAACAGGAACAATCTGAATTTAGCTCTGTGTATCCGCTGAGGCATGATATTTGGGCAATGTGGGTAACGTGATATTGAAAAATTGCTTGCTTTGTTAGAAGAAGTGTGTAAAAGGAACTTGCAAATAAACCTCAGCATGCAGTTGCAATTGCTGCCTTTGCTCTGCATCCCCTGTGTCCTGGTTATTTCTCGACCCTTACCCAGGGACCCGAACGCTCTAGACGTTCACAATGATCCAGTTTTATATTTTAATTTAAGAAAAACAAAGCTCATTATATTTCAAATCTTATTTTCCCCGTCGACTTTCATTAGAATATACCTGGACTAAAGCATATTTTTTAAAAGGGCATTTTTATTTCAAAATTATTTTAGCAATTTCCCTCTACCATAATAACACAAATCAGTAAAATAAACCAAATATATAATTTCATTGCCCAATTTTAACTCATTGTTAACAATTCTATGATTTGTAGCTGTGAGGGGCAACAAGACTAAAAAGTTCTTATTTTAAAATAACACCTACGGCCAGGCACAGTGTCAAACATGGTGTGCGAGGCTGAGACAGGAGGATTACAAGTTCAAAGCCAGCCACAGCAATGGCGAGGCGCTTAGCAACTCAGTGACACCCTGTCTCTAAAATATAAAATAGGGTTGGGAATGTGGCTCAGTGGATAAGTGCCCCTGAGTTCAATCCCAGTACCCCCCCCCAAAAAAAAACACCCACACACACCTTAAAAGTAAGACCTAAGCATCATCCAGAGACCTATAGGATACTACTGTTTTCTTGAGGTACTGGTGGCATAAGGACCACAAACATGCAGTAAATAAAGTATGACTATTTCATTGTATCTCAGTGAAATCTCTTTTCTAGGTTTCATTAGGCAAACAGATAAAAGGAGTAGTGAAAAGTCAACTTGTAATAGGAAGCACTTGATTTATTAAACATTCTGTAAGAAATACAACTGTATAATTTTCAGAACATAGAATAATAAGAATCAAGCTAATAATAAATGGAGGTCCTGAGAAAAACAGTTAATTCTTCATTTAACTCACATACATGGTACACAAAACATTCTGTTCCCTTAAGTGCAGCTTAAAATATTTACCCTAAAGACCCTTAGTTTGAGTGAATAAAATTACTGAACTCCAAATTATATTTTACCATACATATTACCACTACTAAAGTGGTGTTATTATCTGTAATTTCTATAATTACACATTGAAAGAACAGTGTTATTCTTAACATTTTATTTGAAATATTTTAAAGTTACATTTTTACATACACATAAACACAAACAATATTAACTTCTTAAATGGCAAATTAAGAATGTTCCAATCTCAAAGAAATAACTCAATGTTTCCTCAGAACAGTAAAGAAAACTAATACCAAGTAATATGAAGGTTCTAGCACAGTTTGATCTAATATAATATATTGTACCCACAAAAGTCAGATTCAATACTTGCTGCAGAAATTATCATTTCTTTTGTGCCTGTTATGTTTAAGGGACTTTAAATGCTTCATATAATATTAATTCCCAAATTCCACGAGTTCAGTAATTAAAAATAAGGAAACCACAAGTTCAAAGATTACACAGCAGAAATGTCTAGATTTGAATACAGGCTCATCAGTCTATAATCCCATGCCTCTTACTATTCTTCCATTCTGCTATAACAAGGCAGCTGTACATTCATCACTGGGGAGATTCACTCAAAAAAGAACCAGAAAAAAAAAAATACAAGGTCAAAGGAGAAATAATGACTAAAAGGCTGGCTTAGGGTCACACTTCTTGGATAGTCCCACTTACTTGGCACAGAACCAAAAGACTTCATTTTTCTCACCTGAGAATTTGTTCCAGTTGGTCTACCATGTCATGAAGAGTTGTGGTCATCTTTGTCTTATGACTAAAGAATTGAAAGAACAAAAATTAAAATTAAGTCTTAATAGTGAGGCTCTTTAATAAAGCATAACACCCAATTCAGTGGTCTAAGAGCATGCTTCTCTTCTGTTTCATATGTAACATACTGTCCAAATAAAAGTTCAGGCTTAACTCCTAAATTCATTCAATAGTTTTCTTGAGTCTATAGATTATGCCTGTAATCCCTGCAGCTCGGGAGGCCGAGGCAGGCCGACTGAGTTCAAAGCCTTTGATGACCCACAAACCTCCCACTAGGCCCTATCTTAAAGCTACCACCACCTTCCAAGAGCACCAAGGTAAGGATCACAGCTCTAAAATATGGGCCTTTGATTCAACACAGAAACCAAAGCAGTACTTTATAGACTACTTTGACAAAGATATACTTGACAAATTAAAAGATACACATATAGCCTACTATACTCTGGATCTGCAATGTTCCCCCAAAGCCCAAGTGTTAAAGGCTTGGTCCCCAGGTTGACATACTGGGAGGTAAAAAACTTAAGAGGTAGGGACTAGTGGGAAGTCTTTAGGTCCCTGGGGAATCCCCTTTAAGAGGGACTGTGGGGGGCTGGGATTGTGGCTCATGGGAGAGCATTTGCCTAGCATGTGTGAGGCACTGGGTTCAATCTAAGCGCTGCATATAAATAAATAAAATAAAGGTCCCTTGACAACTAAAAAATATTTTTAAAAAGGCGGGGGAGGGTTTGTGGGATCCAGCACTCTCCCTCTCTTTCTTGCTTTTTGGTCATTAGGTAAGTAGTTTCCCTCTGCCATGTACTTCCACCATGATTTGCCACTACAGGTTCAAAGCAATAAGGCCAACCAAACATGAACACGGACCTCCAAAACTTTAAACCAAAGTAAACCTTTTCTAAGTTTAATATCTCAGGTATTTTGTTATAGTCACAGAAAACTGACTAATACATAGCCTGTTCTGTGCCAGGATGACCAAGAACTCACTCAACCCAAAGTTCTGTTCATTTGAATCCAAAGACTGCTGGAACAAGATGCTCACATGCAAATGGAAAAGATTACCAGGAATGGCACATTCCTGGGGCACACACTGCAACAAAAATGATTTTGCAATAGGCGCCCAGCTTATTTTTACTTCATGAGGCTACCCACAAATTCAGGTCTTTCTAGTTTTATCTCCTTTGTGTTAGTATTTATTAAAGTGATATCAGCATTTCTTCCTGAAGCTTGCCTCATTTTGTATACACCTAGGCTAGTATTTTCATTTCATGTTCTCCAGATATCTGGATTCATCAGAAGTCATATATTTCTCTGAGAATCATCAGGTCATTCTCCCTACCCACCATTCTGAGTAGAGGCAGGTTAAGAACTCCCTGTGTCCGCACCCCTATACCAAGTCCTTTTCTCCTTGTAAGCAATTGGTGCATTTTTCAGTTGACATGTCCCAGATTGTTCTAAAAAGAGTAGCAGCCAAAGAAACTATAAAAACAGATGATTCAAAGACTACTCGCATACTGCCGCCAGCCAGTTCATAATTACAAACGCTGGGGTAGGTGGAACATCTGTATACTGAGTCACTCCACTTTTCTGGAAGAGAGAATGTCATTAGTCCTCTTGTTGCATAAACCTTTGCAATCTATTTGCTGGCTTCAGGACCAGTTCACAGAGTACTCTATCTTGATACTACAACTGATCCCTTCCCCATTCTCACACAAATTAAACGTATATTGCAGTCATCTTAATTATCAATTGCTTACAGCCTAGACAGCTTTCAGGCTATATTTTGAATAATGACTCTTTCAAAGGCAGGGTGTGTGTGTGTGTGTGTGTGTGCGTGTGTGTGTGCATGCGCGCGCGCGCGTGCGTGCGTGTGTGTGTGTGTGTGTGTGTGTGTGTATTTTGAAGGGAGAAGAAAGCAAGTAGCCTTAAAGTCTTGTAATTCTGACCCTGGTTCTCTAATGCCTGGAATACTATTAATATAGGGACATTGCCTTTTGTGGGAACAGATACTAGGAAAAAGTGAAAAGTAAGCAGAAAGTCTGTAATCTCAGCAACCCAAGGGCTTGAGGCTGGAGGATTGCAAATTCAAGGCGAGCCTTGGAAACTTAGCAAGAACATGTGTCAAAATAAAAAGTACTGAGGATATAGCTCAGTGGTAAAGCACCCTTGGGTTCAATCTCCAGGACCAAATAACAACAAGAGCCAGGTGTGATGATGCATGTCTGTAATCCCAGCAACCAAGCAGGCTGAAGCAGAAGCCTCACAAATTCGAGGTCAGTGTGGGAAACTTAACAAGACCATGACTCAAAAAAAATTTTAAAAAGGGCTGGGGATGTAGCTCAACAGTAGAAGGCCCCTGGATTTAATCCCTAGTACCATAAAATAAAATCTAAAAATAAAACAAAAATAAAAGGAATGCATGGTATTGTGCATACTCGGAGGATAAAGCAGGAGGATCACTTGAGCCCAGGAGTTCAAAGCTAGCCTGGGGAATACAGCAAGAATCCACTTCAAAAGAACATGACAAAATAGAAACAAAAAATACAAAATATACAAAATTTTAATTTCTAAATTTTAGAAATTTAAATCCAAATCTTTAAAAATTAATCTCATTAAATTTTTAATTTAAAATGATCAATAAAAACATAAAAATCATAAAGCTGAGTGGTGATGAATGCCTATATGTAATCCCATCTACTCAGAAGGCCGAGGGAGAAGGATGTCAAGCTCAAGGCCAGCAACTTAGGAAGACCCTGTCTCACAAAGGGCTAGGGTAGCTCTGTGGTAGAGCCTTGTCTAGCATGCATGAGATTCTGTATTCAAATCAAAGTACTGCAAAAATAAATAAAGCCTTATAAAAATATTCACCCATGTTATGGTTTGGATACAAGGTGTTCCCCCAAAGCTCCAGTATTAATGCAGGTATGTTTGGAGGTAAAATGTTTGGATTGATTGTGAGCTATTACCTAATCAGTTTGTGTAGAATAAATGGGTGGTAACAGTAGGCAGGTTGGGCATGGCTGGAGGAGGTGGGTCACTGGGGATGTACCTTGGAAGGGTACATTTTCTCTGCAGCCCGGTCTCTCTGCTTCCTGATGCTACCATGAACTGAGCAGCTTTCCTCTACTGAGCCCTTCTCCTATAATGTGCTGTCTCATCTTGAGCCCAAAGGAAAAGAGTCAGCCATCTATAGACTTGAGACCTCTGAAACCACGAGGCCAAATAAACTTCCTCCTCTAAGCTGTTCTTGTCAGGTATTTGACCAACACACCCCAAGATAAGTTTCTCAGTAAGAAGAATTAAACTATTCATGATAAATCAAGAACAGAAGATTTTGACTTTATATTTCTATCTTTTCCTTACAGACAGGGAAGCTGAGGCCCAGGAGGGAAGACAACTTGCCCAAGATCAAAGCAGAAACACTACTGGAACTATGGTTTGAGCCTACTGAGTCTTAGTTTCTGAGAATAGTCTCAGAAAAAGAGAATTCAGAAAGAAACAGTGGCTCTTTGGAGTATAAGACCTCCATCAGGGGACAAGAGCTTAGCCTGTGGTCTAGTAAAAAGAGTATAAACTTTGAAGTCATAAAGATCTTGGTCAGTCGGGTGTGGGGATACAGGCCTGTATTCCCAGCAAGTAGGGAGGCTGAGGCAGGGGGAGACCAGACTTAGCAATTTAGTGAGACCCTGTCTCAAAATAAGAAATCAAAAGGGCTGGGGATGTAGCTCAGTTGTAAATAGCCCTTAGGTTCAATTCTCAGTACCTCCCCCCCCCCAAATGAAACAAACCTCCTCAAGTCTTAAAGAGGACCAGTGAAGCCATAGTACCACTGCCTATAATTTAATTTCAACGAGCCTCCACTTTCTAATTTAACTCATAAATTGTAGATTGCAAAAAGATAACCAGTCACATATACTTAGTGCTCCGCCCAGTGTTACTACATATAGAAGTTTCCTTCCTCCCTCTCCTGTCTTTGCATAATCAACATGGTAACAGGTCTATTTAACACCAGCTTGATCTCCTTTTTAAGGAGATAGATTTTTTTCCTCTGAAGAATGCAGCCCTGATTTCTTCCCATCATAGCCCAATGTCAAGTGCTAAAGGAGGCATTCCATCTATGCTAGAATTATTAGTCAGGTGCAAGGCAGCAGCTTGCTGGCTTCTTCTGGGGGTTAGGTCTATAAAGATGAAGACAGCCACACAATGTGCCTGTTTATGTCCTTATTGGTGACAGTGACTTATACCACATGGCTGACTATACCTAGATGAGGGCTGGGAGATCACAATCTCCAGTTTAACAGGGATTAATTTAGTATCAATTCTATACAATGAAAGGAGGTACACTGCCATCTCAATCTTACACACACATGACATAACATCTTTCATTACAAACAATTAATTCATTGAGAGTTTATATTATTTTCTAAAATAGAGTCTTAAAATACTGGTGCTTTCTTAAGTTATTGTAAAATTTGTGCACTGTCAATGTAATCTGGTGGCCTCTTTATCCTAATTTCAAAGTCTATCAGATTTCAAAACTGGTCCAAGTTTTCTTTTCGTTCCTTTGTTTTAAATTTTCCTGGCCTCGTCTGATCCTTGAAATCTAGCTTCCTCGGTTTCAACCCACATTGACTGGCTGAAGCTCAGACTTTTAGGAATTAGAGGTACTTCACTAGAGCAAGCAGATAATGGTGAGGGAGGAAAGGAGAGAAAGGGAAGGTATGGGAAATGAGATTAATGACATTATCTTATGTGCATGTACAAAGATGCATGATGAGTCCTGCTATCATTCACTGACAAAATGTTTTAAAAATTAAAAAAAAAATAACACACTGGTAACACTAAAATAAATCTTACAAAAAAGAATTAAAGATACCTTTTCCATTCTTTAAAAAAAAAAAAAAGATGAAGATAGCCTAGGGATGAGTCTGAAAGCCCCAGGATGACCCCCAGTAAGCCAGCAATGAGAGGACTAGAAGCTATGTAGGTAGCCCTGAGGCCCAGGGATATACTCAGCTTCGTGACCCAGTGAATGCAGAGATCTCTAGGGAAAGTTCTGGAAGCAGGGCGTGGATAGCCAGAGAGAAGTGGAGGCCTACATTTGATGACTATAGAGATGAGAGAACCATTCTCCATAGTGAAAGTTTGAGGCACACAGCTATGTTATCTACAAAAATGTTGGGAGTTGGGTATTCAGAAAAAGGAAGGCTGAGACTTGGAAGTGGAAGTGAAGGGAAAGGCAGGGTGGTCTCCAAGGCAACAGGAAAGGAAACAGAACATTCTACCATATTTGAGAGTAAGAATAGTCAAAGGAAAAGCTTAGAGTATGTGACCCTGGCTTGGAACTAGGGGAAGTTAACCACTAACAGAAACAGAATGGTTTCAGCATTATAAAAAATAATAGCAGGGCATAGCAAGCAGAACAGGCCCAAAACTGGCAAATTTAAAGCACACTTGAGATTCATGTGTCCTTGAAAGGAATCCAGGCATTCCTGGGTTCTTCGTGGTGCCAAGGGAAAACATATGGCAAAGTAACCAGGAGACAGCCACAATTGGAGCAAAGTAGTGGACCACCCATACTGAAAATCACCTGTGATTAAAGTGAAAGGTGGGTCCCTGTCAGCAGGAACAAAGCACAGGAGATGGACTCACCATTAGATATCATCAATAAGGCAATGAAGAGAGACTGGTATTAAAAGACAAAACCACAACAATTTAGATTAATAATCTTAAATGACTTTATTTTTTATTCTAAAATCAGGCAAGTCTTCACTCCACAGAAGAGAAAAAGGGTTCCAATGGGCAAAGCAGAAAAGGTCAGTTTTATAAACAGAGAATAAAGAAAGCAAAAACAAAAGAACAAAAAGCAGATTCATCATTTCAAAACAGTTCTTAGTAAGATGGGAATAGACAATAGAAAAATTAACTGATGGATAAATTTCAGATCACTTTAGGATAACTTCTTTGTGTAAGGATTAAGGTAGAGGAAACTTTCACTACTTTGTCAAGTGAAAGTACCCTATTTGGGAAATTTGGCTGCTACCTCTCTCATCCTAATTTCTCAGAAGATAAGAAAAAAAATTAGCTTATTTGCAGTTTTGTGACATGAAACTTTAGTGTGTGACTCCATTTAGGTTTCTAACCTGGGCTATTACAGGTTCTCATTTCAAAGCAATGTAATGTTTATTTGACATTGGAAACATCAGAGAAGCAAGTAGAACAGAAACCTACCTGGGCAACTTATCAAGATCCTGGCTCAAAATAAAATTTTAAAAAGAGGTAAGGAGTCTACTAGATCAGTGGTAGAGTGCTTATCTAGCATGATAGAGACCCCAGGTTCAATCCCCAGTACCACCAATTAAGTTTAAAAAAAAAAAAAAAAGAGGCTGGGCATGGTGGTGCATGCCTGTAATCCCAGCAGTTTAGGAGGTTGACACAGGAAGATCACAAGTTCCAGGACAGCCTCATCAACTTAGTGAGGCCCTAGGCAATTTAGCAAGACCCTGTCTCAAAATTAAAAAGGGCTGGGGATGTAACTCGCATCCCTGGTACCAAAATCAATGAAATATAAAATAAATAAGTTAGAGAATCACACAAACAGCCCTGTGGATGTATGTACAAGGACTCTTTCCAAGCATAAGTCCAGATCATCACATCCCCAATGGTATCCATGGAAAGTGAAATAGGAAATCTGAATGAGAGGACATATATCCAAAAGAAGTGGAACTATAAGACATAATTCAAATTTGAAAAAACTAAGATACATTAAATGGGGAGTAGGATTCTCAGAGCAAGATTAGATCAATTTTCAGTTGGGGGGGGGGTCTGAGTAAGATCTTTCTTTTCTTTCCTTTTTTTTTTCCCTCCAAGTGCTGGGGATGGAACCTCAGGCCCACTGTAGGCAAGCCCTCTACCACTGAGCTACATTCTCCACCTCTCTGGAAATACTTTTGAGTGTCACAGACAGAGGAAATCACAGTTAGAGATCCAGAACATTCTATCATTCAGAGAACAGTACCATACACAAAGAATTACCCAACTCAAAAATACAATAGTTTTGAGGTGGAGAAACTTGGTCTAAGGGTAATGATTCCCCCTTACCTGAAACTGCTATTAGACTGACCTATTTAAGTATATTAAGATGTCAAATGAAGTTTGCAAAAGATTACTGGAAAGTTCTTCCTGATCTCTGGAGGCCACCTTCTCTTTCTCTCTCTCTTTTTTTTTTTTTTTTTGGTATCAGGGATTGAACCCAGGGCCGCTCAACCACTAAGCCCCATCCCCAGCCCTTTTTTTTTATACATTTTATTTCGAGACAGGGTGTCACTAAGTTGTTTAGGGCCTTGCTGAGTTTCTGAGGCTGGCATTGAACTCATGATCTTCCTGCCTTAGCCTCCCAAGCTGCTAGGATTGGTATGTGTCACTGCACCCAGCTTACCTTCTTTCTTGTTGGTAGAAGTGAAGTTAATAAATGCTACTGACAACTGTGCCTTTCTGAAGATGTTCACACACAGAGAGGAAAGCACAGCCACTAGATGAAGCTGGCACAGAAGACTGTCTGGACACTATTTTGTGAATCAATAAATGTCCTCATTGTTTAAACCAGTTTAAATTAGGTTTTTCGAACCCAAATCCCTATACTTCTTAAGTGGCTCAAGAAGTATTCTAGCTAGGTGCAATGGTGCACGCCTGTAATACCAGTGACTCCGGAGGCTGAGCAGAAGGATCACAAGTCCAAGGCGAGCCTCAGAAACTTAGCAAGACCCTCAGCAACATGGCAATACCCTGTCTCAAAATTAAAAATAGAAAAGGCTGGGAATGTAGCTCAGTGGTAAAGTGACCCAGGTTCAATTGCCAGTACCAAAAAAAAAAAGAAAAAAGTATTCTTATTTAATTAGATTTTTCACCCCTGGTACTGGAGACTGAATCCAGGGCCTCACGCATGTTAGGCAAGTGCCCTACCTCTGAGTTACATCCCTAGTTCTATTTGAGAAATTAAAAGAAAAAAAATTAAAGGCATTATGATGTTGAAAACTTGGCAAGCTGAGTATGGTAGCATATGCCTATTATGTTAAAAACAGACTAGAGGAGGATAAAGGTGGAAACTGCTGATTTCAGCAATCCAGGCAAGTCATGGTGATGACTAAGAAAGACCATGTTGCAAGCAGAAGGAGTGTCCAGAAGTCACTGAACTCTGACCACATTTATCTTTTATTTCCCCTGGATATATATTTAAAGGAAGAACGATATTACATGCTAACAAAATGCTTGAAAGCATTCAAAGAAAAAAACGTGGCTGATAAAGCTATGAATATAATTCCTGCACTTCGGAAACCACAGCTCCACAGGAAAAGGGGCATTGGTTTTGTTAAAGGTTGGATTGTCAAGATATAATATTAAATCTTCTGGCTTAAGATAGATGACATATTGTAACATAAGAAGCAGTATTAATGTCTTCTGAACATTGGGTAATAGTGTAACAGTGGTCTACTTTATGCTTTGAATATAGCCCTTGCTGCTCTGCCACTGTGACTTTAAAGGGGACATGTTTATTTCTCTTCCTCTCTCCCTTCTCCTCCCTAACCTCAGGAGAAACAGGAATACCTTTCTTCCCCATCCCAAGGAGTTATCTATCCTTGAGCACACACCTACCACTGGAACAAAGTAATTCAGACTTAGGGATGGCACCAAAAGAAATGACAACAGGGAAAGCAGCCATTCAGTCAGGGATATCCATCACTGGGGCAGAGCAATCCTTGCTATAACAGTATCCCATCAAACTAAATGCAGGCACTGGGACTGTAGCTCAGTGGCAGAGCGCTTGTGTGAGGCACTGGGTTCAATTCTTAGCATCACATAAAGATAAACAAATAAAATAAAGGCATGCTGTCCATCTAAAACTATAAAAAAAATTTAAAAAACTAAATGCATAAGGAAATTGGTAGGATAAACAACTGCACTCAGAAATAAAAAATAAATAAATAAAAGTAGAAATTAAAGCCAATCCCAAGTTTTGCTGGCAACCTCCGCAAAGGGATCTTCAAGAATGCCCAAAGAAAAGGATGGAAAGGGCCTCTTCTATTGACCATCAATATGCCTAGTGTAAGAAAATGGTGTGAAAGGTGACTTGGGGTACAGTTGACCATTGGGGAACTCAAAGTTGGTGGCATTATAATAAAGATAAGGGAGACAGGTCAGGCTCAAAAATATCCCGTGCTCCAACCCCTTGAATCCAACCTAGAAGAAAAAGATTAAGGTACAGTTTTTCTATATGCCAAATTGTCTGGTCCTCTCCTGGGATAAAATTTGTTGAGTAATTACATGCACATATAATATTCATAAAGATTATTTCAAAATATGAATTTAAGAGAGGGTCTGAAACTAGAAAAGAAATGTAAGAAAGTTATAGGTATGGAAATATATTTTAGTCTTAGAAGGTAAAAGAAATTTCTGGATGATGAAGTATTTTATCTGATAAAGTAATATTCTTGCGCTAATGACCAAGATGAAAGAGAGGACAAAACTAAGGATGTAAACAAGTGTAGAATGGCTAAATAAGTTGCAGAAGGTTTGTGAAGGTACATCTGAAAAAGTTTGTGTGATTAAATTGGCTGTAATTAGCATAGTCAAAGTTATTCAAATTTTAATGCAATGATATGAAGCAAAGTCTAGAACATTTATCTGCTCTTTTAAAGTCTTTTAAATGATTACTTCATAACTAGTTAAATAAGCAACTTCTATTTTAGGTTACTACAATATAGTTGACACCCTGAATACATGTTACCAGAGATAAGTATACATCTGAGAATTGTGTTTGCCTGAGCCTGGTCTAAGTGTTACGTAAGTTCATAAAATGAAAGTTTATGTAGGTTTACTAGCAAGGTAACTAATAAATGTTCTTTTATACTTTGTATCTGACATAGAAGGGCCACAATGCCATTTGAAGACCTGGCTTATATCTATTTGCTTTGACTAAGCCTATTCCTGATTATTAATAGTTTCCTAAATATATGAGACTTAAGGCTATTCTTTGATTTTTGCTAGTATGAAGACTCATGATTATTGTTACCATATACAATGTGGACTCTAAATTTTACTTTTAAGTTAAACTTAGTTAATATAGGGACATCTATGCAATTGTAATGCTAACCATTACTAGCTTCTTTGAATAGTAAATGAGTTTATGTTCTTCAAATATATAAGCCATCTAAATGTAAGCTTAGAAGAGCAATTTACCAGGTTGGTGTTCTCTAAACTAAAATTATCTGTAGCAATAATCACCCTCAGGTTTATATAGAAATAACAAATTTGGTTGGTATTTACTTATGTCAGTTAATGTTTTGTAACTGGATAAAAGTAACCCATTGTCAATAAATTACATATAAAATTTTGTGGTACTCTTTACACTGGGATGGAAATTTAAATGTACTTTTGGAAGATAATAAGGAGAGCCTGATTTGTTCAAAGGTTGACAATGTGGAACATGAAAACATTTTGTCACTTTTTCCACAAAAAGAAAGTTAAGAACTCTCTTAGCCTTTTTTCTTTGATTCATGTTTCAGATGTGATGTTGTATTATGCTAACTGCTATTCAGACAGACTCAGGAAACAATTCATGAGAACTTTGTAAAATGATACTTTTTTAAAAAAGAAAGGCAAAGATCAGATCAGCTTCAGGAATAAACACTTTGTCAAGAGTCCAGCCTCACCTAAGTTAAGGCTTGGCTCTTGTCCTTCTCCATGTTAGAAGAGTTCCAAAGTAAGCTAAAATTAAGCTTAAAGTTGTGTTCAAAAGACTTATTTTGTTGTTGTTGTAAAGATTACTATGATCTCAAAATAAACAAGGGATGTGATACTTAAGTAAAAGTTTGGGCAAACTGTAAAAGTGATTTAGGCTTGTAAAAGAGTTAAGAAAAAAACAAAACTTGTATGTAATTGAGTTGATAGATATATGGATCTTTCTAGAAGCTATAGGATACCAAAGATAGTCTAGTGTTCATTTTGTATTTTCCTTATAAAAGTATATAACTATTGCCTATTAATATTTTACAGAAGTTCTACTTCGAACAGAACAACCGTAATGAATTTAAGACAATAAGTTATCACCTAAAGAACAGACAGATTGCAATGCTGCTTTTCAGTACTAATACCTCAATTAAATGATAGGGTGACTGTAAAAGTATAACCCATATTTTCCACTTTTAATACTGGTGAAACTGGCCTGCTGGATGTTCAAAACCAAAAAGTTGGGAGACCCAAGTCAAGGAAGTAAAAGGGCCAAGGAAAAAGCAGCCAATTTTCTGGCCCTTGCTCTCTCAAATCAGCAAGGAGCCAGAGAATGACAGAACCCCTCTAAGGACCCTGCAACTTCAAGGAGTCACCCAGCCTCCTCATCAGGGGGATCAAGGAGATACTAGAGAACAGGAAGCCAGCCAATCAGTGCACATTCTGCAAAGAACAGGGTCATTGAAGAGGGAAATATCCTGATACAGTCAGCAAGACTTTGACCCATCCTAGCAGATAACACAATTGGTACAGGAAGGCTAAAAGAGGAAAGAGACTTCTCATACTATGTCCCCAAGAATGATTGCTAAGGAATCCTGAGATCACTGACTCTAAGAGAAGATATGAACAAAGTGAATTTTGACCAACTTGGTCTTAAACACCTGGCAGGAGAGTATGACTGAAGTATGACTATATGTGGACATTTAAAAAGAAAGACAGCCAGGCATGGTGCCACATGCCTGTAATCCTAGCAGCTTGGGAGGCTGAGACAGGAGGATCATAATTTCAAAGCTAGCCTCAGCAATTTGGCAAGGCCCTAGGCAACTTAGTGAGACCCTGCCTCAAAATAAAAAATAAAGGGCTGGAGATATGTCTCAATAGTTAAGAGCCTCTGGGTTTAATCCCTGGTTCCTAAATGCATAAATGGAAAGATAATTTTTTTAATGTAACTTAAGATGTACACTTCTGTCAACGCTACCAAAAGTAAGTAAAGCTGGAAGCTATAAAGGAAGGGTTCTTGTGTGGGAATGCCTAATAATAATGATCACGAAAGACTCAAAAGTCACAAGTATATCCTGAGTCAATTTGAGCCTGATCTCATAGACCTACAAATCTTCTTAACCTTCTACATAGATAAACTTGATCTGTTTTTCATTGACATGATTATGAGTTACTTGTTTATGGTTTTCAGAGACTGGCAGAAATACTAATTGTTTTTGTGTTAATTGCTCACCCAAACATAATACTTTGAAGTCTTTATTATTGTCCTAGCATGATCCTTGTCCTATGTAAACTTTGTCCAGTCACTTACCAACTGCCACCATGGACCTCTGGTCTGCCCTGATGCTGAATATATACACTTAACTGTCCCACCTGATAGAGAACAAGAACTTCAGGTCACTTCCCCCAAATTCACACAGAAAGTAGCTCAGAGATGTCACTGCCATAAAAAGGGAATTGTAGAAAGTAACAGTAAGGGCCAGGCAAGGTGGCACAGGCCTATAATCCCAGCATCTCAGGAGGCCAGACAGGAGGATCATGAGTTCAAAGAAGCTAGCATCAGCAATGGCGAGGTGCTAAGCATTTCAGTGAGATCCTATCACTAAATAAAATACAAAATAAGGAAATGTAACAGTGGTTCATTTTATGCTCTGCCACTGCAACTTTTTTTTTTTTTCCCATGATAGGTAAATATTTAATCTTTAAAAAAAAAAACAAAAAACTGTTAGCTTATTTTCCTAAGTGGTTGCACCATTTCATGATTGCAACTTATTTTTAAAAGGAACATGTTTCTTCCCCTTTCTCAGTCACTTCTCCTCCCTAATCTCTTCCCAACCCTAATCTTGGGAAGGCAGGGAGGGGCACAGGATGGGACAGGATTATCTTTCTTCCACTTCTGCAGTTATCTGTCCTTGAGCACACACCCACCACTGGAACAAAGTAATTCAGACTTGCCGATGGCACCAAAAAATACAAGAAATGACTCTCTCTCAAATTAACAAGTGAATTACACATGGAAAGTAGCCTTTGATTCAGTTCTTTAAAAATCCCTGTTCCCCTAGATGGGCAGAACCACAGCCTCTGGGACAGGAGTCCTGATATTTCTCCTTTGCTTGCAAAGCAATCAAAATGTTTTCCTTTTTCTCAAAACTGTGTCCTTTTTATTGAACTGGCATTGGGGATAATGATCATGCTTTTGGTAACAACAGTATCGCTACCTCCCAACCAGAGAACAACCTCTGTCCCCACATTTCTACTATAAATTGTTGAAAATATTTGTAGAACAAAAAGCTATCATTCTGAGAAACTCAATCCTCCTTTCAATGACATCAAAGAAAATTCCAAACTTTTCAACTAGATTTAAGGATTTCCACTGACCAATTTAAATTACTCTTACAGTATAAAAGGTCACAAGAAAGTAACTCTACTGCCAGTGTTTCAATTAGTATTATATCCTCAAGATGAATCTTAAAGTCAGCTAATTTATAATATGAGAAGTTACACTTTGGACAAAGCATTGAAGAAAATGCAAATATGAACTATTCTAAATCCTTAAAAAGATGTTTGCTATTTTGGTTCCCTAGAGTTCAGAAATCAAGATGGACTTACCTAAACCAATTCTTTCAAATAGGAAGTACTAACCTGACTGGTAATGCTATTTTCCCATAATAAATACAATCATGTATCGCCCACACTCCCTTCCTACTCTATGCTAAATGCTACTGCCTGCTGGTCAAAAAGATTATTAGTTTTATTCCCATGAATTTTCAAAACCAAAACATTTTTTTTGGGGGGGGGGGGTTGATTTGTTTTGTTTTTTGGTACTAGGGATTAAACTCAGGGGCATTCAATCAATGAGCTGTATCCCCAGCCCTATTTTGTATTTTATTTAGAGACAGGGTCTCATTGAATTGTTTACTGCCTCGCTTTTGCTGATGCTGGCTTTGAACTTGTCATCCTCCAGCCTCAGCCTCCTGAGCTGCTGGGATTACAAGTGTGTGCCACCATGCAGTCCCAAAACATCTAAATAAAGAATTACAGCAAAGTTGTAGGAATGTGCCTAAAATCACCATAGTATAGTCACCTAGTTAAGAACAGACATCTCAGGATAATCTGAGTTTGGATTCCAGTTGTGCTATTTACTTCATTCACCATTAAGTGCTAATTTCCCCATCTTTACTTATTATTTATACAGAGGAAAGCAAAAATAATCAGAGACCAGATCTCAATGGAAAGCAAGCTTTCTTTATTAAGCAACAGAATGGCACATTTTTTTCAGAAGAAAAAATGGCAAATGATTATAGGAGGGGTCTAATTTTTTTTTTACAGGATTTGAGTAAGTTTTGATTCATAAAAATGAGATTTGAAAGCCAAGGTGGCATAGGTCTGTAATCCCAGCAGCTTGGGAGGATGAGATAGGAGGATCACAGGTTCAAAGTCAGCTCAACAATTTAGCTAGACCTTAAGCAACTCAGTTAGATCATGTCTCTAAATAATACACAAAATAGGGCTGAAGATGTGGCTCAGTGATCGAATGCCCCCGAGTTCAATCCCTAGTATCCACCCCCCTCCAAAAAATAAGATTTGAATAATTTGTTGCTGGGAAAGGGTGAATGAATGTCCAGAGCTCAGAGATCATCCCCCAAACAAACTGTCCTCCTTTCTCCTTGACGGTTATATTTCATATCCTTCACACTCTACCCCAACTATATCCTCTGCCCTTTTTGACAGGTCTTGCTAAATTGTTGAGGCTGGCCTCCAATTTGATCCTCTTGCCTCAGCCTCCAATGTTTCTGGGATTACAGGCATGCCCCACCCCACTCAGCAGTTTCCCCATCTTTAAAGTGGGAATAATGATATTTTCTTAATGCAGTTGTTGTGAGGATGATTAAATGAGTTAATATTTGTAAAGCTCTCAAAGATGTCTGGCAATAACCAATATTTTACTGATTTAGACTCTTGCCTCAACAGAATCTCATGGGTTTAAATTTAAAAGCTCTAGAAAAATGGACAAATAAGCTGTCCTATTTTCCCAGCACTCCCTAATTCTATTAATTTTGATTTTTTTTTAAACACTCAGAACATCCCAGGTAGCAAGGAGGATAATACCAATTTTTTTTTTTTTTTGGGGGGGGGAGGCAACCCTTAGTTGTTTGCTAGTTCAAGGTGTACATTCTTCAGTTCAAAAATCTGAATTTGAACTAACCCTGAGGCAGAGGCCTGTGAATCACAGCCGTTCAGGAGGCCAAAGCAGGAGGATCGCTGGCTGGGCCATTTAGCAGAATTGGGTCAAAAAAAAAAAAATTGCTGGGTATGTAGCTCAACAGTGGTATGCGTCCCTGGGTTCAACCAGTATCAAAAAAAAAAAAATAGTTTGAATTTGACCCTCTCTGATCATCCTTTCCCATCACACATACTTTTCAAAACGACTTTTAATAGGTGTATAATTGTACAGAATAGTGGGTTTCACTGTGGAATATTCATACATAGATATAACTTGATCACTTTCACTCTCTAAAAATGACTTTTCTTAAAAGTAAACCATTCCCGGCTATCTTTCTTTTTAAATGTCCACATATGGTCGTGCTTTGGCCATACTCTCCTGCCAAGTTCGTCAAAATTCACTTTGTTCTTATCTTCTCTTAGGGTCACAACCTTAGGAAAGAGCAGAGCATTCCCCTGGGGCACATTAAACTGTGGGTGAACATTAGATGCTTAAACTGACCTTTCTACCAGGTCGGCAATTAAGACCTCACGGAAACGTTAAGTCACTCTGAATTATCAGGAAAACAGGAATAGAAAGAAGCTGGCTCAATTTCCCCCAGAAGCCACTGAGTAGCATCCAGGGGCAAAGCTGAGTCCCCCAGTGCCGACTCCCCTCAGATCGCAGGAGACTGGGCTCCCCTTGCTTCCCCCACCCTACCCCGAGCTTTTAGCGCCCACAATCAAGAGGGGAACCCGGGGAGCCCCGGGCACTGCTCACCGGAGAAGGCCCTGCCCGCGCGCCGGGGTAGAGGGCGAACCACCCGCGGGCACCGAGGGGCGTAACCGGGCTGGGCCTTGACAACCCATACCCGGGGGCAGAGCGCTGTGGCGACGGTGGGCGGCCCGGCAGCGGGGCGACGGCGGGCGGGGCGGAGGGCGGCCCTCCGGGCGCGGCGCGCGTTTCCGGCGTGCGCGGCGGAGCGCCGGGGCGGGGGCACAGCCGGCCCCCAATCGCGCACAATGAGACAGCGCTGAGCGCCGGAAGTGGGACCGAAGGAAAACTCGGAGAGGGAGCCCAGCCGGGACAGGAAGAGGCGGGGGACCGCGGCGGAGGTGGTGAGTGCTCTGGGGCGCCTTCTCCCTGTGTCCCTCCTAGACTCGCCCCCTGGCTGGGTCTCCCGTGGGTTCCTTAGTCTCCAAAGTAGAGGTCGGGCCTGGCCCCATAGGTACGTTGGCTCCATCCTGAGGCGGCCTCCTAGTCCAGTTTCGGTGTCTAGGGATCCTCCAGGCCGGCTAGAACTGAGGTCTCGGGTTCGAGTCCGCCTTTTCACTTTGTGTCAGACTCTGCGAGGGTGGGAGAAGGGATTTGGGTCGAGACACTCGGCCCCGGCCCCCTGGCGGCTGGGGGGACCCCGGAATCCCATCGAAGTGGCGGGTCACTTCCTGCTTCCTGGTCCCCACGGTGGCTTCGTGGCCGGGACTGCGGGTACGCCTCCTACTTTTTCATCTCGGACGGTCAGGGGTGGAAACTGAGGCAGACCGGGGTGGGGCAGTCAAGACAAGAATCGAAAAGGTGTGGCATTCTTTAGAGAATTGCTGTTAGTGACAAAACCAAACTTGTTTAGTATTGAAGAATGAGAAATAGGACGGTTCTCTGGAGTTGTCCTTTGGTCAGAAACCCAGTCCCTTTCATTAGTCCGGAGCCCAGCCCCTCTTGTAGCCCGAGAGATCAAAGCCGGTCTGTTCTGAAATGTGATGAAGCAACTAGAGTGGAGTTGAGAGGAAATGTAGTCTGTTTACATAAAGTTTTGGTTACTTTGTGTAACACTTTAAAGTAATTGCCAACTTAAAAAAATAGACTTTCAGGAGTTCTGTAGCAGTATTGGCTTGGGATGAGGTTTGCTTTTGAAGTTTTCTTTGAAGAGAGGCGCTTTTGTATATAAGTAAAGCTTACCAATGTGATATAACGTTTTACTATAATAGTTTTCCGGATAAGAGGAGCTTTTCTTATTCACAGATTTAGTCTTCACAAAAAATACTAGGTACGAATCCCATGATTGTAGGACTATGTCTCCTAACTTCTAGTGCAATGCACTGATTATTAGGAATGTGATAGAAATTTAATTAAAAGAAAAAAAGGAAAGGTTTCTTACACACTTTTGGGCATCAATATGATATGGCATTTTGTGTACTTGGTATCATATCTTGTTGTATTTAATTGTTTTCCCGAAATGCCTTCTTTCAGGTGCAAAGAAAGAAAATTGAAGTCAAAGACCATGGGAGATGCAGCAAAACCTTATATTGTGAAGCGCAGTAAAGATCGAGGACCTGTTGATGATGATGATTTCAGAAGGGGTCACCCCCAACAAGATTATTTAATAATGGATGATTATGCTAAAGGCCATAGCAGTGAAATGGAAAAAGGCCTTCCGAAAAAAAAGCTAACTCCTGGGAACTATGGGAATACCGCGAGAAAAGGATCATACGCTGTTTCCAGCAATCCATATGCATTTAAAAACCCAATTTACAGTCAGCCCACTTGGATGAATGACAACCACAAAGATCAGAATAAGAGGTGGCTATCTGATGAACTTACTGGTAATTCAGACAATTGGAGAGAGTTTAAACCTGGACCTAGAATTCCTATCATAAGCAGACCAAGGAAAGATGCCTTTCAAGAAAGTGAAGATGGTTACAGGTGGCAAGATGGAAGAGGCTGCAGAACTGTAAGAAGACTGTTTCATAAAGACCTAACAAGCCTAGAGGCCATGTCAGAAATGGAAGCAGGAAGTCCTGGTAATGTGTTCCAACTTGTAAGGTTATAGCCCAAAGTCAACAGTGTCTTATTCTTTTTCATCCAAATAAGTTTTATTTTCAGCAGTGAATTTCCAATTTTTCATAGTATATGTTTTCAGAAGTGTTAATTTATTTAATGTGATTATTTTAAGGTTTATAATCATGACATTTGGGCACCTCTAACACATTTCATATATTGGTCCTTTCAAAAGTTTACCTCACTGGGGGTGTAGCACATGCCTGCTAATTCCAGCAACTTGGTAGACTAAGGTAGGAGGATTGCAGGTTCAAGGTTACCTTTAGCAACTTGGCTCTCTCAAAATAGAAAAAATTTAAAAAAAGGGCTGAGGATGTAGCTCAGCGGTGAAACACCTCTAGGTTCAATCCCCCATACTAAAAAAAAATTTTACCTCAAGGCTTATTTTACTTTAGTGAACATATTTTCATACAGTAAAAAATATGTTTTTTATAGAAGGAGGGTATCATATCCCCCTAGGGACCATAGCATAATTTCTAAGTGGTATTATGTATTTTTAAAATTATGTTTATAATTTTGTATTTAGGGCTGGAATTGTGGCTCAGAGCTAGAGTGCTCGCCTAGCACGTGCGAGGCCCTGGGTTCGATCCTCACCACCACATAAAAATAAATGAAGATATTGTGTCCAACTACAACTAAAAAATTTTTAAAAAATTGTATTTAAATAATGAACATGTCCATTATATAAGTGACAGTATAAAAGTAAAACAAAAAAGATTCAATGTGAAAACACAATATAGACTGAATATATTGCCTGCCAAAAGAAGGATTTGTCTTTTGGGTGAAGTATCAATCTCCAGAGGAGAACAACCCATGGTTTTTGTTTTTCAAGAGCTGTCAGGTGCAGTTAGTTGCATGCATCTGTAGTCCCAGCCCTGAGGAGACGGAGGATCACTTGAACCTAAGAATTGGAGGCCAGTCTGGGAATTCAGCAAGTCACCATCTGGGGGGAAC
Source organism: Marmota monax (assembly GCF_021218885.2). NCBI lineage: Eukaryota > Metazoa > Chordata > Mammalia > Rodentia > Sciuridae > Marmota > Marmota monax. The sequence goes on along the minus strand of NW_026693068.1, from coordinate 32,187 downwards.
TAGGGGTATAGCTCAGTGGTAGAACACTTACCTAGCTTGTGCAAGGCCATGGAGGGGTAGGGGTGAGAGGGTAAGCATGGCAACAGAGATTGGGAAACATGAGTTTAGAAAGTCAGAATACAGAAAAAAGCTTTGCTGTTTGTTTTCAGTAAATAACAACCCATTTCTAAGTGCCTTCACATGCTTGATAATAATTACCCCAGAGTGATTATTTATACTTTTTTCTGAAAGGTTCAAGGTAGATAATGTCCATGTAGCAATGATTTCTATAATCAGGAAGGTTATTTTTATCTAATGGATATATTCACTGAGGTGAGGGGAAGTCATAAATTGGATGGGAAAAATGAAACATAGTATTTAAAAATGGGCTTTTATGTTTATTGGCTGAAAGTCTTTTGTAGTGACCATGTAGAATGAATTGTAAACTGTCCAAATCAAATTTTTTTTAAACTTTTTTTTTTTTTTTAATTTAAATGTATTCAGGCAAATGTGGGTACTTTTCTAAGTCTCCAGATGCCTCTTTCTTCATGTTGTCTCAGTAGCCAGTTCATATATGTGTTACTTGCAAGGCACTTGAATTTGGGACTCATGCATATAGAATGCTTAAAAAGGAAAAGCTCTTTTTTTTTTTTAAATCATTAGACAGTCTTAGTACAAAGTGAAAATCTCAAGCACTTGTTAATATTAAATGGGGGAAAAGGAAAAAGGAAAGTTAAAATTAATGCTAACATCAAGGAGCAGAGACAGAATGCAAGATTATAAAAGAATTAAAATAATAGGTAGAGGTAATACCTTAGCGTTACATGTCGTTAAGCCTGAAAAGAACTTGAAGGAATTTTCTGATGGAGCACTGTTATGATACAACAAAGGTGGAATCACAGTTTTACAAATTAGGCAGTTGCAGTTTGGAGAGTTTAAATTTATCCACACTTGTTTATTCAAAGTGGTAGATGAGGAAGTAGAACAGTAGTGGGGACTCCGTCGCCCTGGCCATTAAGTAATTCTCACTAGACCCAGAATCCAAATAGGGAAACTGAACATTTATTGATAATTTCTGGGCTTCTAGTTTTTGTTTTTCTTTTTTATATTGTATATTTGTATTTATGTATTGCAGTGTCCATGTGGAATGTGGACATTAAATTTAATTATCAATGCTTGTCTTTTATAAAAGAAAAAGTTGAAAAGCATTTAAAAATGAAGGTTTACAGATCAAAAATTTGCAGCTAGACAATACAAGGTGCCATTTGGAGACCCAAAAAGTAGTTCATGTATTCTTATTTGGTGTTAGGAATAACTAAGGAAGTTGTTCAAATTGAATAACTGTTATTCAGTTTAATATCTAAACTTTGCTCTTCATTTAAAGGATCCTAAAAAGGATCTCATTAAAGGGATCAAAATGTCCTTAAATCAAAATGTGTCTTAATAGAAGGATCTTATTGAAACTGTGAGAAAATATAATGAAAATAATGTTACTTTTTTTTAATACCATCTTTTCTGTTTATCAGTTTACATTACTGTTTCTACCTCATCTCTTAAATGTCCTAGGTTGCAATTTAACATATTTGGGAAAATGCCATTAATTATTTTAGCTGGAAAACATCCACTCAGATACACATGTCCTTTGTGAATGGGCTAATGGACCATATTCAAATAAAATCTGGGAAAATTCAAATACTAAATATAGAGATCTCTTATTACAATAAATTTGGAATGAGCTAGATGGTCTTCCTCCATTATGGGAATTTTTTAGCAATACCCAGTTATACCTTCTAAGAATCCCTCCAATGAGATTTTGACAGTTTATACCTGCAGGCCTGTGAGATTTAGTTCAGGAGGTTATACTGCTATCAGTTTCTAGTCTGTTCTAGATGTGAGTCTGTATGTGCCTCAAAGAGATTTTGTAGTAATTTTTATTTTTTCTGTTTCAAGATGAAAGGCCGAATTTCAGGATCCATCCATATTTTAATCTGTATTTCAAATCCCTTTCCTTTGACTTTGTCCCGTATCCTTGAACAGATTATTAATTCTCTTGGACTGGCATTGTCCCCATCTGTACAATGGGGAAAATATTAATATCCGTGTCAGGATTACTGTAGGGATTAAACGAGAGCAGCACACAGAAAATGCTTGCTTTACATCTGCCACATAATAAAATAGTAATGGTAGCTACTGTTATCGTCATCTGGCAGAATTTCTGTAGCCATGCTACAGATAAAAGTAATTGGAGTTAATCATGGTCTTTGGTGAGAGATGTCAATCCTTAGAAAATGACAGCAAATAGTTATATGGGAAAGCTTTTGTCAACAAGAGAAAGGAAGTTAATGAAGGAACTTGGTTACATATCAATTACTGTTGTGAATATGAGACTTTTCTAAAAAGGTGTTGCACATGTTGAAACTCTTTTTTGAGTATTTGCCTAAGTAAGAAGTTTCTGTCATGTTCTGAACACTGAAGTCAAATGTATTTATTTAGAAAAAGATACTAATAAAATAAATAAAGATTAAACTAATAATAATTAAATGAGAATGAACACATTTTTAAGTTAAGGGATGGTCATCTCAAAAATTTATTAAGACAATAAGTACTACTGGCTTTAAAAGTTTGTGATAATTGGGGGAAGAAGTATTGAGGTAGCCTGATGATTTCCTAGTCAAATACTATTAATCTTTTGATGTTTTATTTGCTCAGTCTTTTTTTTTTTTTTTTTTTTTTAAGAATTAAGCCCAGGAGATCGCCAGCACCACCAAAAAAAGAAAAAGAATTGAACCCAGGGTCACTTTACCACTGAGCTGCATCCCCAACCCATTTATTGGTTGATTGATTGACAGGGTTTCACAGAGTTGCTAAGGCTGGCCTTGAACTTGGGATCCCCCTGTCTTAGCCTCCCAAATTGCTGGGATTTTAGGCATGAGCCATAGTGCCCTGCTGCTCAGTCCATTTTGATTTTTTTAAGTGCATTTTTCCCTAATATTGTTTAGTTTTTAAAAAACTTTCACTTATTATAGAAGCTTTTTGTCAAATTTCATTACATTCATCTCATGTGTATTGAGCATATTGCTTACTATTTGTGTGTTAGAGTTCTTAGCTATAGTTTTGTGTGTTTTTCCATGCTGTGGATTGAACCCATGGCCTCATGCATACTAGGCAGGTGCTGTACCACTGAGCTACATTCCCCAGCCTCAAAATAGCCTTTTTGAAAACTGGAGGTCCTATACTTCCATTGACACTGAATTTTTTTACAATTAGTTAATTCATTGTAATTTGCTCACTAGTAATGAGTTAATGAGTTCTGAAAAATTGAGAGGAATTTGCCTCATGCTGGGCAGTAGGTTTATATTTCCAAAAAGTAATTTGTATTAAACCATTGCACATGATTCCATCCACTTAACAGAATTTTAATTTGGAAAACAAATTTTAGTCATATTATTAATAACTTTATTTTTCTCAACTTATTGTTAGAAGTCACAGATGTACTTAAAACAGTGTTTATGGTTCAGTCTCACCACCATCTTCTCTTTCACAGGTTGAAAGTTGTAAACTTAAAAAAAAAGAACTGATTCATTTATTCTAGAAATTATAGAAGTAACAGCAGGAGTTTATAAGCAGATAAATTTTTGCTTAGAAAAAAGCCTTTATTTTAACTACCAATTGTTTTTTCCTTTGATATGCTAGGTGTGCAGGTGGCTCAAAAAATCTAAAATGAAAGTAAAAATAAAATGGGAAATGGTGCCCTCAGCAGATGAAATTTTATATTTCTTCCCATTTCTGGTAGACCCCAATTTTATGTCTTGAAAGGCTTAATTTACAACTAAATGATTTTTTTTTCACTGCTCATAAGGATTTCTGAATTCTTGAGAAGTATACAATAGTGTCCACTTCACACTATTAAGATTGGTCACTTAAAAAATAAAAGCAAACGTGGGAAGTTTTCATTACTACAGATGTAGTAACAAGTATAATAAAATATTAGGTATAATGTAGATTATATATGTTAGTATATTAGAAAATTCTAATATGGAATATATTAGAATTACATATATACTTGCCATCAGAGGATAATTTTTACTCTTGATTTAGAATGCTCAGCAGCATATCGGGAAGAAAGAAAATCAAATTGTATTATCAAAGCAGAATTCTTTCCTTTTTTTTTTGGTGCCAGGGATTGAACTGAGCGGCACTCAACCACTAAGCCACATCCCCAGCCCTATTTTGTATTTTATTTAGAGACAGGGTCTCACTGAGTTGCTTAGCACCTTGATAAGTTGCTGAGGCTGGCTTTGAACTCACAATCTTCCTGCATCAGCCTCCAGAGCCGAGCCATTGGGATTACAGGCGTGTGCCACTATGCCTGGATAAATTTTTTTTTTCCTTCTTGTTTCTTCTTTTTATTGTTAGTGCACTTAATTAATAGTAAGGTTTGTTTTGACATATTCATAAAAACATATGACAGTTTTCTTCATTCCAGCAGAATTCCTTTGAAGTTATGGTATTTCTGTGGATTGGTATATCACAGATGATGTGCTTAGTGATTATTCAAACATTTTGTCCATGGAGATCCACCTTTCCCTTTGCTCTGTGTTCAGATGTGATTTATTCTGTCATGCCATTTAATTAATAAATAGGTAAATTCTGCTTTTTATCCAGAAGAGGTATAATTCAATATTGCCAATAATATTTTTCCCCTAACTTAAGAAAACAAGAAGCAGCGGTCCAGACCCAGGAAACCAAGGAGGACTAGAAATGAGGAAAATGAACAGGATGGAGAGTTGGAAGGCCCTGTGATTGACGAGTCTGTGCTTTCGACAAAGGAGCTACTGGGCTTACAGCAGGCTGAGGAGCGTTTGAGGAGAGACTGCATTGACAGACTAAAAAGGGTAACAGCTATGAGCATGTATTTGCTAATAAAAATCCTTGTTCTGGTTTAAACTGTGTTAGTAATTGGAAATACCAGCTTTGATGAATTCGGAACCCTACTTTTTTAAAGTTAAAATAACAAGTGTTTATTTTTAACAGGCATATTATTCTGAAAATATACTAATGAACTTGCTATACCATGAAACCTCCTCCCTTAAATCTCTCCTTCCTCAGCCCCATCCTGTAAGAAATACTTTAGGATCAGGCTTCTCCTCTAATCACTTCCTAACTTCTCTAGGTAGTCTTCTTTTGTCCTGAGGAATCTTTTGGGATAATTATTGTACCCTGTTGTGGCACTTTGCATTGTCAAAAAGTTCCCCTTGTAATTCAGTGATTTTATTTCCTTCTGGGGGTTAAAACTTTTTTTCACATGTTCTGAAGTCCTAGGACCTGCCCATCATACAAATAAGCCTACCTCCCTTTTGAGGTATACTACTTGGATTATCAGTATTTAAGTATTACACATTGAAAAGTATATTCATTATGAGGCAATAGAATTCCAAATAGTTGCAATTGTACTTAATTAAAAATTACTATTAAGATAGTGATAAAGCAAGACAGTAACATAGTGTCGGTTTTTAAACTGAAGGGGAAATCATTTTTCTGGCTTATTTTTTTTCCCCTGGATGTTTGGAGATATACCTTTTGATTAATCTGTTTAAATTATAGCGACCACGAAACTGCCCTACAGCAAAATACACCTGCAAACTCTGTGATGTTTTAATTGAATCCATTGCATTTGCTCATAAGCATATCAAAGAGAAGAGGCACAAGAAAAACATTAAGGTAAGTTTTATGTGACCCAAACTGTTGTTTTTACCTATCAGTTGTCATTGTCATTTTTCTTCTCCTTAAAGCTATGAATATTAATAACTTTAATTAACTTCTTGAAATTGTTTTAACCAAAATACTTTTAATTAATCAGATGTGTTTTCTGGGCAGTCTTTTGAATTTCCTTAAGTATAAAATCAGGGTATAGGAAATCACAGTTAGGACCTATATGTGTCCTTATGACAGTAATAAAAAAAATAATCAGACTGTCATTACTGGTTTTAATGCTCTTTTCTTACACTTTCTCCTTGTTCCTGCTTACTCTCTATTGTCACTGATCCAAATTATATGCATAAAGTGTGTATATGTTTGTTACAATAAAGACAAACACAGCTAAGATGAAAAGGAGGGCTAAAAACAGATTCCTGAAAATTCTATAGGGTGTTGTCTCAGTGAAACATAAAAGGTAAAACCTATGTATGAGCCATTTTTAATTTGAACATTGATCCTAAAAGGAGAAGCAGGAGGAAGAGTTGCTCACTACGTTACCCCCGCCAACACCCTCCCAGATAAATGCAATTGGCATTGCCATTGACAAAGTGGTACAGGAGTTTGGCTTACACAATGAGAATTTGGAACAGAGGCTAGAAATCAAATGTATCATGGAAAATGTGTTCCAGCACAAGTTACCAGGTATTTTCTAGATTTCTTTTTTCTACTTAGCTACTTAAAAGTAACTCGTTCATATTTCAAGTAATTTTCACCTCATAAAATTCATTTGTTATGTACTGAAGCTTTTTTCCTTAGTGAGTATGTTTGTTGTTGTTGTGTTTGGTTGTTATTTCTCCTGGCTTCTCCAAAGGTAACAGACTTTAAACATTCATTGCCACTGTGAACCTGTTTTCATTATAAATATTATTCTCTTATAAAATTCAATATGGTTAATTGCCCTATATTGGGGCACTGTGGGACTCTTGTATGTATTTGTTTACCTTTCCATCTGAATTGACAGAATACTTTTTAATTAAAATAGCTGGGCACAATGGTGCAAATAATCCCAGCAGCTCAGTAGGCTGAGTCAGGAGGATCTAAAAGAGCTTTGAAAAACTAGTTTATAAATAATTTTATAATGGGTTTTGTGTGCTGTTCAGTTGATATTTTGAAATTATATCTATTTTTATTTTAATTTTTTGAGACAGAGGTCTCACTGTGTCACCCAAGCTCACCTTGAACTCCTGGACTCAAATGATCCTCTTGCCTCGGCCTCCTGAGTAGCTGGAACTACGGGCACACACCACTGACTTGCATTATTTTTCATGTAGACTTTAGTGCAAAATAGGGGAGGGAATACAATGTTTGGAGTAAACTGCTTATAAAAATTTAAGGCTGGGTATGGTAAATGCTTGACACTGCAGCTGCTAGTCTTGATAGGAACAACCCTTGCCAATGAAAGGTCATTGGCCTTCCTATTTAGATAAATGATTGGAATAGCTTAATCATCCTCAATTTTGCCATAAATAAGAATTATCTGTGGAGTCATGGACAATTACTTTTAGAAAATTTCACAAGTGATTCTGATTCACAGGGCTAGACTCATTATTTATGTATATATCACCTTATAATTCTTTAAACTATTTGTTCCTGGAGATCATGCAAGTATTTATAACATGTATACATGGATACATATACATATAATTTTTACAAGAATAGGAGGGAAGTTCAACTCATTTCAATACATAGGTATTTCCCAAATAGTAAATTTTAATTTCACTGATTTTTGCTATGAAATTCCATGTAAAATTAAACTTTTTTATAGAAAACTCCTATTTATCAATTTTTGCAGAACTGGGGGATTAAACCTAGGGGATTAAACCATGTGCTAGGCAAGTGCTCTACCACTGATCTACATTCCCAGCTCTATCTATCTATCTATCTATTTATTTATTTTGAGGCAGGATATTATTAAGTTGCTCACACTGGCCTCCTTATCCTCCTGTGTCAACCTCCTGAGTCACTGGGATTGTAGACATGGACTATCACACCTGATTTGTTAATAGAAAACTCTTGAAGCCAGGTATGATGGTTCACAACTGTAGTCCCAGCACTTAGGAGGCTAAGGCAGGAGTTTGAGTCCAAACTGGACAACATAGTAAGTCCCCATCTGAAGAAAAAAATATGCATCTTAAACCCCAAAGAAATCATTTGAATTGGCAAACTTGAAGGAAGAAAATGTCCTCTTGATAAGAATGGGTAATATTTTGGCAAAAATAGTAAAATATTGAAAATAAATTCCATAAATACATATGGAAGATACACATGTTAACACTTATATCCTCCTCTGAAAAGGAAATGTATACTGCCTAGCATATTAAGATATCGGTTATATTGTAATTATTTTGCAAGTTTTTCTCAAGGGATTGCATTATATCAAATACTTTTTGTTTGTGAGTAATTTGTATTATAAAATAAGTAACAAAAAATATTTGCATTAGCTCTTGACTATACTATAAAGTTTATAAGTGTAAAATAGACATCCCTTTTCAGCTTTCTTATTTTGAAAATTATTGCCAATAGTTTTCTACACAAAATGCAAGAGTGATAAAATAAAAATTTTTATTTAAAGTGTTTTGCAACTGACTTGAGATCAATAGTCATTAAACCAAACCAGTCATTGCTGTCTTCCCTGTTACATAAAATTAAGGGATGAGCAAATAGCCACCTATTCCTGTCCTTTGTTGGTGACATACATTACAGTTTTGCTTTTGTATGTAGTTTTAATTGATGGTTCATTTCTGAAATAGCAGTGTTTTGTTACAACTTTTTGAGAAATTTTACTCTATTTATGCCTTCTATGTATTTATTTATTTGTAGATTGTTCTCTAAGATTATATGGGTCTTCCTGTAGCAGATTGGGTTTCAAAAATTCGGATGTAAACATTGACATTCAATTTCCAGCCATTGTAAGTACAAAATGAAATGTTGAAATTTTCAGTGGTATGGAAATTCTTTCTTTCAAATTGTCTTTATTTCAAATTGAACTGTGTGTGAATATATTTTAGATACGTAAAGATACTTTAATGGTGACACCTATTTTCTTAAAAGTTCCATTTTTATGTCTTGCCTGTTTTCAGCTTCAGGTTCAGAGAATTCTTATGCTCCATAGATTTTCAATCTTGTTTATTTTACACTACAGATCTTTCATACTTACTTGTAACACTGGTTTTCTAACCATGTGAATCTTATGGGGATATTTAGGTTTCTGTTAGCTTGGAAAGCTTAAATTCTTGGTAAAATCAACTTTCCATTAATAGGAAAAGAATTCAGGTTTTAAACAGTGTAGATTTTTAAACATTTATGATCTGAAAGCTTAATGAGCCTCCGAATTTCCTATTTTTATATATCAATTTTGTTAAAATATTGTTTTTTTTTTTTTGAACAACCACACCCAGCCTCGATTTCTGGGTTAAATGTAATTCAAAAAGACATTGACAGTCAGAATTTTAAAACTGGAAGGAACTTAAGTAGATTATCTGCTTACCCACTTCGTCATTCTCATAGGTCAGTTTGCAGAAGGTGTATCCTACTTTGGTTACTCATTAAAAGTATAGACTCTGAGATTCCACCCCCAGATATTCTATTTTATAGCCTCTTGTTCCTTGCTCTGAGTAATGTAGTTACTTAGTCAGCTAACCAGTGGATTTTGCTCTTCTTTTAATCTTAAATTCTGATCAGTGAAATTACTAACCATAGCAGTTATTTTGTTCTGACATCATTCATTCATTCATTTAACAAATATTCACTAAATACCTGTTGTATGGCAGGTACTATACTCGATTCTAAAGGAAAAAACAAATGCAGTTTCTCTTTCACAGAACACATATCTAGTTAAGGAGATAAGTAGTTACTTATATTATTAATTATAATGAGAGTTGTGCAGAAAAATAGGGTTCAATAACAGAAAACAGGAACTGTGAAGAGATGCCACAGTCATGGAGGCCTCATTGAAGAGGGAACATTTAAGCTGAACTCTGATTAGGATGGAAGGTAGGCTGAAGCCCCATATGCAGGATCTCATAGGCCATGGTAAGAATTTTACTTTGATCTACAGTCAGTGAAAAGTCATTGATACGTTTTAAGAATCCAGTTCATGATTTTTAATGGTTTTGATTCCACTGTGGAACAAGATTTAGAGTTGGAACCAGTAAGCTATCTGTTGTAATAGTCTTACAGAGTGAGAGGAAATGTCATTAGTAGTGTAACAACTTCCAGCTACCACTTTGAGATTTTCTAAAAAGCTAATTACCTCAAGAATTAATTAACCACAAATTAAATGTATAGTAGGTCTCTTGCCCACACTCATCCTCATTTGGTTTTCATCTGTCTTTCTGTCTTTGACGTACATAGACACTGCATAATGATTAGTTCTTTATTCTGGTACCAATGTTCATTTCTAATTTGGGAAACAATATTGGGAACTTTAGACTGTGTATTTTATCGTGAAGCAAAATTATTTAGGGATTATTTCATGTATTCATTCATTTATTTCCTAGATGTCTCAGCCAGATGTCCTCTTAATTGTTCAAGAATGTTTAAAGAACAGTGGTAAGGTCAAATGCTTTGTACACTTTGCTCTTAATATTTTCTTTTCTCTATAAATTTTATATAACTTATTACTCAAACTCTGAAAATAGAAACTCATGCTTTTAAAGTTTTTTTTTCTTTTGCTTTTTTGTTACATTATAATTCTACATAATAGTGGAATTCATTACGCCTTATTTGTACAGGCACATAACATAATTTGATTAATTTCATTCCCCAGTAACTTTCCTTTCCCTCCCTTCCTCTCTCCCTCTTAAAATTATTGATAAGTGTAATATCCAAAGCAAAAAAATTAAAGCAAATGGCCATGATTTATTAACTAGCTAGCATTCTAGTAGTAGTTCTATGTCTCAAAGCTTTTAGCTTGCTGATGACATCACTATAAAGATTAAATGAGGGCTTGGGCTGTAGCTCAGTGGCAGAGCACTTCCTACCATGTGTGAGGCACTGAGTTTGATCCTTAGCAGTACATAAAAATAATATACATAAAGGTGTTCTGTCCATCTACAACTACAAGAAAAATTTTTTAAAGCTTAAATGAGTCTTAGAGTGTGACGAAGAAATGCAAAATATGCATAATTTAGTCTTGAGAGTAAAATTAAAGAATAATATACTGTATCCAGTGGTTCAAATTAATGTTTTATAAAGGTGCAGTAAGTGTGGCCCAATCCTGATTAATGAATTCATAAATAGTTGTTCCCATGTAAGTTTATCCGTTGCCTTTTCCAATATACTATCCAACTTAGAGCTTTATGACTTTTTTTGCTTTCATAACCTCACTAATTTTCCCTTGAAGTAGTCATCCCCTGTCCTTTTTGTTTTGATTGAATAAAGCATTTAAATATTTTTTTATTTTAGTCAATACATATTTTGACACTGAAGATTTCAGTAGCCTTTGTATCAATGTTGTTTTTAAATCATATGTCTATATTTCTAATTAGGTTACCCTCATAATATTTAAATATTGTGATCCACTGGCGTAGTTACTTTTAATTAAACATAAGCTTTATAAAATAATGATTTTAAATTAATGTGATTACTTGATTCTTGAATATAACATTTTTTTTCTTTTTTCAAATCCCTTCAGAATTTTATTTAGTAGTTGTCTTTCAAAATGGCTGAATAGATAAGCCACACATGGTACTTGGGTCCTTGTACTTTATCTCATTTTGCTTGTAACAAAGCTTTAATTAACCTACTTAACATGTGTTTTCTTCTTTCCTCAGACTCCTTTATTGATGTTGACGCAGATTTCCATGCAAGGGTACCGGTGGTAGTATGCAGAGAAAAGCAAAGGTCTCTGTTTCTTTAAGCTGATCATTAGGTATCAGCTTGCCAAAAGCACAAGGACTTTGCTAAATCTTAATTCCAACTTTGAAGTTATAAGCTATACCTTATATGGTTATCTCATGTTTCTTACTAGCATTCTGTCTATACTTTGGCATTTGATGCAAGAGAGGGAAAGAAATCTTATTTTAAAAAGAGTAAAATTACCTAGAGGGAAAAATTATAAGGAAGCATTTGACCCATTTTAACTAAGTAAAAAAACAACCTTATCAAATGGTTACTTGCTTTAATCACTTTTTACTTGCCATCCTTTTTACCAGCATTTGTGGCAGTGCTGAATAGCTGTTAATGTGACCTCCCCTGTATAGGTCTCCCTCCATCTGGAAACATAACTATCACTACCATGAATGGGTGGCTTATAAGCAATAATGACTCTTCACCAACAGATTCCTTAACTCTTGTAAAAACACCATTTGAAAAAATGAGACAAGTCATGCTCCCATTTGAAATATTTCATAATATTTTCCTTATTTGCATGTTCCCCCCCAAAATAATTTTAGCATATTAAAACAGAGTTCTTCTGAAAATATAGTTTGTTCAATAAGTAACTGTCGTGTCTTTTTTTTTTTTTTTTTTTTTTTAATTCAGTATTTTTAAATGACCTATGAAGATGTAGGGAGTTTTAGGGGTTTTTTTTTCCATTTTTTAAAAAAGTTATTATCAGTGTAAATTAGCTACTGGTGTAAAAATGTACTGATACCTATGTAACACACCTTTTTCTCTTTCTTTTTCATTCCCAACTTCACCGGCACACCCACCAGTGGTCTTCTTTGTAAAGTGAGTGCAGGAAATGAAAATGCTTGTCTGACAACAAAGCACTTAACTGCACTCGGAAAACTAGAACCAAAGCTGGTTCCTTTGGTGATTGCATTTAGGTACTGGGCAAAGGTAAGTTAGACTTCATTAAATGCATGTGTGTATTCTGTGAACTTAACTGCGCTTTAATTTTTACTGGGTTCATTTAACCTTAAATGTTTAGAAAAATACCTATAGACATCAAAAGAGAAAGTATCTGAATATTGGAATAGAAACACTATACAGAAGGAAAATTTAAGGTTTCTGTTTCATTACAACAGTATTGCTTAAAAGATCAAAATGACTTATAATGCTTATTAGAAGTCAGATTTGGGTCAAATCCCAAAGGATGTAGTCAAAGAATTTACAATCTTAACTAGTTTCCCAGGGTAATACTTAGGCACTGTAAAGTTTTAGAAAATAATTCTCATAACCATTTTCAAGAAGAAATCCAAGGATTACATAAAGAAATGAAAAATACTATATCTGGTCTTGCCTATATCTACAATGTTTTAAATACATTCTCCCAGTTGATATGCTGTAATAATCATTAGAGCACTTAATATTCCCCCATAGTATAAGGTCAGATCATAATGATAAAATTGATATTCTATAAGGTGCCTTATATAAAGAAAAGCAAAAATCTTACTGATTGAGGTATAACAGTGATAAGAGATAGTTCCAATTTCTTGGATCCAGGATCAACACAGGATACCCCACTCTTGCTGGATGAATTAATAATTACAATATGCTCCTCTTTGAAAACTCTCTTCTGCTTCATCACTATGTAGGCCATGCTCTTTTAGGTGTTATTTTAATTAGTACTGATGGGTTTGCCAACATTCTCTCCCCAAATTGCCTTTGTGACCAAAGCATGCATTTGCAGGACTGTAAAAGTTGAGAGGACCCTTAAGCTAAGCAAAATCAGTTGGAACTGAACGATCATTTGTATTTCATTAACATGTGTCTTAACTAAGTGAGTGGATTTATTGTAGATGTCAAAAAAATGAAACAGTAAATAGTATTTTAGGGCCTTCCATGAGTAAGTTAACAAGATTAAATATTTGAAATTGAAACTCTTTCAAAACCACAGTATGTGGTTACTGCAAAGGAATAGGAAGTTGTCTATTTGTATCACTTTGCTGGGGGGGAGGGATTGTTGTTGCTTTGTTTTTTGGTTTGTTTGTGGAGTTGGTGATCAAATCTTGAGCCTTATACATGCTGGACAAGTGCTTTACCACTGAGCTATACCCCTGCCCTTTATTGTGCTGCTTTATTCAGAATAATCACTATATATCATATAATATATGTGTATTAGTCAGGGTTCCCTAGAGGAACAGAATCAGCAGGAAGTATAATTACAAAAAGAGAATTTCTCAGGCGACCAAAAGCTAGATAGTCCACAGTGGTCATCTACAGGCAGAGAGCTGGAAGAACCAGCAACTGCTCAGTCCAAGGAGCTGAAGCCCCAGAACAAGTGCTATCCCAAGCTGAGACTGAAGGCTTCTGGAGAATCACTGACAGAATCCACTTTGGAAGAGTGAAAAAGTGAGAGCCCCATATCATCAATCACGGCTGCAGTCAAGAACTCGATCATGAAAAATCAAGCTTGTATCTGCTGTTGCTGTCATGTTCTTCCATCTTTTATTTCATCCAAACCATCATTTTATTGTATGGTGCTGCCCTCACTTAGGGAGGGTCTCCATTTTATTTGGCTGTTCCACATGCCAGTTATTCCTAGACACACTGTCATCAACACACCTTCTGGTTTCTCTTAATCCAATCAAGTTGACAATTCTAATTAACCATTACAATATGGGAATGGGTTGCAGGTTTTAGGCCAAGTTATTTAAATCACAAATTGATGCAAAAAAAAAAAAATGCAAATTCTCTTTTCTCTCACTTATAGCTTTGCAGTATAGATCGCCCTGAGGAAGGAGGCCTGCCACCTTACGTGTTTGCCCTTATGGCCATTTATTTTCTTCAACAGAGGAAAGAACCTCTTCTGCCAGTTTATCTAGGCTCATGGGTATGAAACTTTTTTGCTTATATATCCGATTGATTGATTATAGATCTACAATTCCTTATGCATAATTTCAAAATTTAAAAAGCTAACCAGAAGTAAAATAGATTTGTTTGTTTTACTGGTATTCACATCTTTCATTGCTGAAATGTTAATATGATTACAAGATGCCGATCTATACCTTGCTAGGGGTATTACTACATTTTTAGCCTATAAATCTTAGTTTTTGAAACACCTGTGGACCTGAAGATTTCAAACAAGAGACTTTGAATCTATGTTAAGTTTATCTTTTGACACATTCTTTGGGTACAGCACTCTAATTCGATACTTAAACTTATATATCATCTTCAGACAGTATATGAAGCATTTGTCTCTCTGAAATGGACTTCAATTCATGTACGTATACATGAATGAATGAATGAATGAATGAATGAATATGAATTTTTGCTATGTTGCCTAGGCTAACCTCAAAATCCTAGGCTCAAATGACCCTCTTGGCTTAGCTTCCTGAGTAACTGAGTCTACATGCATATACTACCATGACCAGTGTAGCTTACTTTCTATTTCTGGTTTTTTGCTTCTCTTTATATCCCATGACCTGTAAAACAATAAAAGCATCAAGATTACTAACTATACAAGATGCAGAGCTTATAGTCAACTCTTCAATAATATTTTGGTTTTATCTTTAAGGTGAATTAGACTTTAATAATGTAATCTGGAGGGGCTGGAGTGGTGGCTCAGTGGTAGAGTGCTTGCCTAGCATGTGTAAGGCACTAGATTCAATTCTCAGTGCCGCATATAAATAAATAAAATAAAAAGCTCCACTGACAACTAAAAAATATTTTTAAAAAACAATAATAATGTAATCTGGATAAATTAAAGTTGAGGAGGCTGAGGCAGGAGAATGATGAGTTAAAGACTACCCTAGACAACTTAGCAAGACCTGAAAAAAATTAAAGTTGAGTTTATTTGAACCACTATGGAAATTTGTCTAGAGGTTTCTCAAAAGACTAGTAATGGAACCACAGTGTGACTAGCTATACCACTCTTTAGTACTTATCCTAGAGAATTGAAGTCATTATACTATAGTAATACATGCACACTCATGTCTATAGCAGCACAATTTATATTTGCCCAAACTACTGAACCAGCCTAAGTGTCCATCAGCAGATGAATAGATAAAGAAAATGTGGTATTTATACACAATGGCATTTTATTCCACCATAAGGATAAATAAAATTTGTCATTTGCTGGATATGAATGGAACGTGAGAACATTATATTAAGCAAAATAAACCAAACTCAGAAGGTCAAGGGTTGTATGTGATCTCTCATGTGTGGAAGCTAGAGAGGAAAAAGGAAAAGAAAAGTGGGGGTAAGGAAGTCGTATGAAAATCAAAGGGAAATCAGAGTAGAGGAAAGGGACCAGGGGGTGGGAAGGGGAAATACTAAAGAATGACATTAGCCAAATTACGTTGTTATATTATATGCGTGTGCAAATACATAACAACAAATCCCAGTTATATACAACTATAATGCACCAATAAAAAAATGTAGAAAAAAACCATAAAAAACAATTGAGTTGATTTGTTTAATAAGTCTAATAAGAAGCCACTGAAAGGTCAAAATTATGCTATTGCTTCTGGAACCATTTTTAATCTCTACATGTTTATCTTGGTATATTCTTATGTGTGTAGGTATTTTATAGAAAGCCTTATTTACTGAAAAGCTTACTTTTACACATTGAATATTTTCACTGCTTTTTGTCTTACTTAATAGCACACAGTCTTCTCTTGAAGAAGATGTTCAGTTGGCCATGGTATCACATGCCTGTAATCCTAGCAACTCAGGAGGATAAGGCAGGAAAATCACAAGTTGGAGGCCAGCCTGGGCAATTTAAATCCTTTCTCATAATTTAAAAAATAAATAAATAAAAGGGCTAAGGATCTTGCTCAGTGGTAAAGTGTCCCTGGGTTCAATCCCTAGTACTCCCCCCCCCCACACACACACACAAAGTATGTTCTAGAGTGGTAGTTCTTATCTGTAGGCATATTTGTGTGTGTGTGTGTGTGTGTGTGTGTGTGATTTTAGACATTTTTTTCTTTATATTTAATAAACAGAATTAAGTGGAGACTTTGTCTAGCAGGCTTCAGTAATAAAAAACTGAAGTAGAATAAACTACTTGCAAACTTTATCCTGACACAAGGGATTAAAGTATGCTCTATATCTTAGTTGTCTAATGGTAACTCTTTGTAGCTATGACACTGAGAAGAAAGGATTCAGGGCTACCAAGAGGGTATCTCCGCCAGATTACTCTCCTTCCAAAAAGAACAAGAGAACAAAGTCATCCACACCCTAGAAGGAATTTGGTAAACTGTTTGAAGTTTTCCTTTCATCTTGTCCCAAGAGAGAGTGGAGTTTAGGATGGGACCAAAACAGTTGGACCCAAAAGGGCCTGGAAATAAATTGGATATTTGGCTTTGCACATAAATGTCTTACTGAGTAAGAGCTGCCTTTTCATGTGTACTGATCCTCTCTAAATAATCATTTGTCAGTGATGTGAGGATGTAGGACAAAAGCTGTTTCTCTTCCTTAAGAGTAGTATGAATACTTTATTCCAAGGCCAATGTATAATTTCCTTTGCAGTGAAACTGGAAACTCTCTGAAGCAACTCTGAATTTATTTTGATTGTATCATTTAACTTTTTTCCCAAGACTTAATGACAAAAACAGATACATGATGATCAAACACTGGGTTGACTCTATGGATCAAATAATCTACTTAATGAACCAAAAAATCTACTTAATGAACCAAAATGATCTGCAGGTTATAAACTATACAGGCATTGGTTTAGTGGCTGCTGCCAGAAGCTTAATCAAGAAAAGTAAATAAAGCAAATGAGGGGGAAAGGAATTAATATTATTCTTACCAGATATTTCACCTACATCACTTCTGCAGAAACTCCTTCAAGGTCCTCACAATTAAAGTACTTATGTACACTAGTCATTGTACCAGGCCTTGAAGAGAATATAAAAATGAACAAGACTAAATTCTCTTATCAGGAAATTTAGTATATTGTGCCCCTGTGCTCTGATTTATCTTTCTTGAGGTTTTTAGCCTCTCTGCCCAGTTGTACTCAGATCTCTTCCACCTTGGCTAGGATAATCTCCAAATCTTTTACTCCCAGTCAGATTTCCCATTGTATTGTTATTAGATCTTGATACAATTGAAGTTAATCATAATGGGCATTGAATTAAGAGTGAAAAGCAGGAAGATACTAGAAAAAAAATTAGTAGAGCAGAGTCTAAATAAGATGTGGAAGTTGAGCCATATAATTGACTGATAGCAGGAAGAGTATTCCAGGCAGAGGGAAGAGCAGATGTTAGTTCCAAATCAGAAGGATAGACTATGGTTCTGAGAAACAGCCAAGAGCCAGATTACATAGACCCTGGAAGGACTGAATTTTCTCTGAAATAAGAAGGAAACCACAATGAGCAGAAGAGTGTGACACGATGTCTTATGTTTCAGAGGGATCACTCTTTGGGGTAGAAATAAATTTGGAAAACCTTATCCTTACCTCATCTCACAATTTATTATGTTCACTAACCTGTTTATTATGTAATGAGTCCATTATATAATTAAAAAAAGACCTGTTCAACTCTGTTAATATTTCTCAGAACTTTGGAGCCCAGACCATTTTCTTTTGCATTCATTAATACCACATTAAACTGTATTTTGAAACCTTTGGGCTTAACTAGAATTTAAAATATTGGAAATAGTTTCCAGCCAGGCACAATGGCCTATGCCTGTAATCCTACCTACTAGGTAGGCAAAGACTTGTGGATTGCAAGTTCAGGCCAGGCTAGGCAACTTAGGGATACTGTATCTCAAAAGAAAAACAAAAAGATCGATAATACCGTTCAGTGGTAGAAATCCCCTGGGTTCAATTCCTAGTACTATGAAAAAAGAAAAATTCTAATTAGGAGAATTTAGTTTTTATAATTATATCTCTACAATACTGATAATGACAGTTTCTTGGATTTATTGAGTATTTCTACATGCGGCATATATATCAGAGCTGTCCCATGAAGGAAGTTCTAGTGCTATCCCATTTTACTAGAAATTGAGACCTAAAGAGAGTAGGTGCCTGGAGGATCCAAGATTTGGGACCACTGAGTTTTACTCCAAAACTCATGGCTTTAGTCACTATGCCCTGTTGCCTTCTCAGAAATTTTGTTGTTGTAACTTTTCGGTTTGGTTTTGTTTTGTTTTACAGTGCTGGGGATTGAACCAAAGGCTTTGCTATGGAAGTGCTTTACCACCAAAGTACATCCTCAATTCAGAATATTTACTAAAGAATTATAAAGGGTTGAAGGTGTAGTTAGTGGTAGAGCAAAAATTTGCCATTTCTTTTGCAAATCAGAATCATCAGAATCTTCTTTTTTACTTTGATTGCAGATTTTGTTGTTGTTGGGTTTTGTTTTGTTTCATTTTTTGGTGCTGGACATTGAATCCAGGGTTGCTTAAACACTAAGCAACATCTCCAGCCCTTTTTAATTTTTATTTTGAGACAAGGTCTCACTAAGTTGCCTAGGACCTTGCTAAGTTGCTGAGGCTGGCTTACAATCCTCCTGCCTCAGCCTCCCTAAATGGCTGGGATTACAGGCATGTACCACAGAACCCAGCTAAAAATATTTTTAAATTTATGTTTATCTTAAAAATATTCCACAAACAATATCTTTTATATTTTCAGTGAACTTGGAATATATTAACTTTTTTCATTTCTTCAAACATATTAAATGCTCAAATCAATACAAAAATGGTTTCTACCTTATAATAATAGATGTCTACTTTTTCCTAGATTGAAGGATTCTCATTAAACAAACTTACGAACTTCAACCTTAAAGACGTTGAGAAAGATTTTGTGGTCTGGGAATACACTGATAATGTTGGGGATACAAACACAGCAAAAGAAGAGTCACCAAAAGAAAGGCCAATTAAAAGGGGGCAGGTCTGTTCTCTTATTTCTAATTTTACTGTTGATTTTTATTTTAGTTATCAATTGTGGTGTTTATGAGTTAGTCAGTTTTCCTGTTTTTCCTTAACTGTCTTAAGTATTTCATGGTTATTTCATTTCCTAATCTGTTTAGTCCATTGAATAATCAACATGAAAGATTTTTAAAAATTATGAAAAGATTTTTAAAAGTAATGTGGAAAGATTTTAAAAAATTGATCATTAAATTTATTTATATGGTTTATTCTTTGTACAGAGGCCTTGGAAAAATACTGAGAATTCAAAGAAAAATCCCTGTGTATCTTCAAAAGAGTTAGGTCTTAAATTGTATTTAAGGTTTAAATCTATGGAATGTTAACTTCAAAGGACTGAAATAACAGTAAATAAGCATATGATTTAATGTACTGGTCCCATACTATTGGAAATGCATAAAAAAATCTATGTGTAAAGAATTACCATTAGAGTTTCCAACAAAAAAAAAAATTTGTGCACAGATTATACAGGTCGCACTATTCTGTCCCAAATTGGTGAATGGTCCTAGATCCCAATGACAGTAATATTCATGAAATAATTCTGATGCCAAAAATCTAATCCCATCTCTATACAAATAAGTCATATCATTCCTCCAGTCTGTAGTTTACTTGTTCCTAAAATGAAGAGATAGTGGTGAATCATAGAGTTTCCGGTTGTGTTTCCTAGAATTCTTAAGCATTGGAGCAGGAAGGAGGAGATGCCACCCCAGCCTTGCTGGCACCAGAACAGCACCACTTTTGTCTGTTTTCTACTGGGGGTTCCAGTGTGGATAAGAGCACAGGCTGTGGAGCCAGATATACAAATATTCTCAGTTCTCCCACTTATATGTCCTTGGCAAGTTACTTAATTTTTCCATGCCCCAGTTTCCTCCCTGTAAATGAGGATAATATTAGTACCCTCTCATAGGGTCATTGATTTATAGAATGCTTAACTCAGTGCCAAGCATGTGGTAAGCACTCAGGAAATGTTACCTACACTATTCTTACTTTATTCAAAAAAGGAATGTTCCCTACTTCTAAACAATTTTATTGACGATAATCTAGATATTTTAAAGTTCCATGTTAAAGTGTTTTCAAGTCATTTCAGTGAGATGCTTAAAAATCCTTTGTAAAGCTGAAAAAGGCTGTGGATGAGAGGTGAAATTTAATAAAGCTTTCAATTTCTGGGGGTTTCCTTTGTGTCCTCAATTCTAGTATTTGGGACCCAGACAACTTCCAGTATCTATCAGTTCTGCCTTATAAGTCTACCTACCAGATGACTTTATCTTACTCTAAGACCCTTTGTGGTTGAGATTTATCCATGAATAAACTACTATACCACTTGTTTTAAAGTCTGATTTAGTAAAGTGTGATTGGAGACAAATTTGTATACTTAAGGAAAGAATTTTTTCAGTGTGAATTATAAGACTAATGTGAAGAAAAAGCTATTTCTGTAAGTCCATTTAATGCTTTTCTTTTATATTTTTATGTTCTTTGGAGAGGTTAGTCATGCTGCCACATCTGAAATTAAGTGAGCTCTAGACTTTGTAGAAGTTGCATATGCTGTGGTGAGAAAAACAATGTATTGGGGTCAGAACAAGTTCTCACGCCACTTACAAGCAGTGCAACCTTCTGACAAGTCACGAAAACTTTTGGGGCTTCAGTTCCTTTTAACATGTGGACTTCTTCACTAGATTACCTTTAAGAGCATCTTACTGTTGTGACATTGTTTCAGTGATATATGAATTTCTTGTACTTAAAGACTACCTGAGTGAAAAAATACAGAAAGCAACCAAGTCTGCCAGATGCTTTCCCTTGTTTCTGATTTAATCCTCATAACTATCCTGTGTTATAGGTGGTATCATCCCTACTCTGCAGATAATGATAGCGACCATTTTTTGAACACTGTGTGCCAGGCACTGTGCTAAGCACTTTACAGACACTATCTCACTCAGTCCTCCCAAGAACCCAATGAGGTGGGTACTATTATCCCCATTTGTCAGATGAGGAAACCAAGTCTTAGGTTATAGACATTGACCAGGATCATACACGGCTAGTACTTGGCAGAGTTTGGATTTCAAACTAAGGTTGTTCCAATTCCAAAGCCAGTTCACTTAACCATTGTGCAATACTGCTAGTCTGAGAGTGAAAACACTAAATTACAGAGCAATCAAGAGCTATGAAATGGCAGAATCACTGTTTGGGCCCTTTTTTTCCCCCCCTATTCTGAGTTCTGTGTATTTCCCAAAAGATTATAGGAAGTATGTTATTTGAACTTGTCAAGTCAGTGACTGTAGAACTAGTATCAATTTCTATTATAGTTATTTGACTTTAATTGCCACTGGCAGATTTAGTGTACTTATGTAGCATATCAGGGCAATGAGAGTATTGGTTTTCTTTTTCTCTGTCTTTAGCTACTATACATTTCCATGTATCCATATAAAGGTGCCCTCCAGCAGCAGTAACAGGTGAAGGTCCATGCTGAGAGTATTAGCAAACTGTGCAAGGTCCTATCCACCTGTTATTAAAATTTCAAAATTCGGTGCTGTCTGGTTAAATAAAATTGGTCCTGTCTGTTCCATGGTACTGACTAGATTTTAACCTACCCAAATGTCAGGGATGCAGTGAAGTTTTGCTATTTTCCCACATACAAAGTGATTTGTCTAGATGTCAAATTTCTATCTTTGCTCAGATTTTCCAGGTTTTTTAATTTGATGCTCAAATGATCTTTAATTTTTCAGATTAAGCCAACACCCGAAGTAACCAATATATTTCTCTTTGATATTAATAGGTATCATTAATATTTGATACAAAACACCAGCCTTCAGTACCAGTTGGGCAGCTCTGGGTGGAACTGCTGCGATTCTATGCTTTAGAATTTAATTTGGCTGATTTAGTGATCAGTATCCGTGTCAAAGAATCAATATCTCGAGAATCAAAGGATTGGCCCAAAAAGCGCATTGCCATTGAAGGTATCTCAAAATGTTTATTCTTTTTTTATTTTATTATTTTTTTAAGGTACCAGTCTAACAGCATGCTTTTATTTCAGTCTCTTTTCATCTCCTACTTGTAAGGTAGGCCTGACCTCAAAGGTGAACTAAATAATTAGGATCTTGCATGTGTTACAGTGAGTCATCTAAAAGGATCAAAAGGTTTATCCTGAGTTTTTGAAGAACTATAATGAAATATCTTAATTTTTAAGCAACTTGAATAATGGTTAGCTGAGTTCTTGCTTTCTTTGTGAATTGCTTAACAACTTAAATGCTTAATGTTTTTTTCCCAGTGATCTGAGTTTCCCTTTCCTGCTGTTCTCACTTCTGGATTTTTAAATTCAGTCCTTTCATGGGTTATTGTTAATATTGTTTAGTTTTGCAGAGATGAGAAAAATACTTTTTCTTGTGAAGACTGACATTCTTAGTTGGATAACTCTCCAGTAAAGGGAACAGATAATTATTTTTTAAAGTAGTAATCAGTAACTTACTCATTAAAAACACATTTTTAGTGAAGGCTTCTTTAACTGAAGTCACTATATGAAAGACACACTGATGTGCCCTGTAGATGTCATTAAATGGACTATCTCTTCTCAGCTTTGCAAAGTCAGGAGGTTGAAACCCCTCTAGAAATCTTAATTCTCCTCCTTTAATAATTTACAGAATTTCCTAAATGGAATTCTCTTATTTTTGCTTGATTTTTTTTTCAAGCTTTATGTTGCATAAGAGGGTTTTTTGCAATTTGCATAAATTCTGTGTGCAGTCATGGGGATCTCACATTTTTAAACCCTCCCCTGCAGTTTCTCTGGCTCAGCTCTTCTGGCCAATTGCCTAACCTGCTGGAGTTCTAGGGGAGGAGAAAAGATTGAGAGAAGTGGTGTCTCCTCCTGGTGCCTCCCTCTCGCCCCTGAAATTCAGTCCAGCCAATTCAGTGATGGGGCTTCCCAGGGCAGAAGAGTGGAGGTAAGCTCGACAAACCACAGGGCTTGGCTGAGTGGGGAGGCAGAGCACTCAGCAGCAAAGCCTATAGGGAAGACCTGACTTCCTGAGGGCACGATAAACACACGAATGACATCTTTCCTACCACCGCAGTCACGGCAGAATAGGGAAGGGGTACTGGTTCTGTACAGGATGGGTTCTCTTAGCAGAACAGATGTTTCAGAAAACATTGCTTTTTGTTCTTATACTGTATCTTCTTATTCTCTACCTGCATTTTTTCTTTTTTTAAGCATATAAGATATAAACTTCACTGTTGTTTATTTGTTATCTATTTTTATTTGCAACGGGCTAATTTTTAGAGCACAAAATAGAAATATATTAAGTGGTATATTTGTTTTTTCATTGTTATTGTTACAGATCCCTACTCTGTTAAAAGAAATGTGGCAAGGACCCTAAATAATCAACCTGTGTTTGAATATATACTTCACTGTTTAAGAACGACATATAAATATTTTGCTCTTCCACACAAACTTGCAAAATCCAGCCTTCCAAAGCCTCTGAGCACAGTTACGTGTATTTCAGAACATTTTAAAGAAGTAATAAATCATGATCCAGATGTGCAAACAAAAGACGATAAGCTCAACAATTCAGTTTTGGCTCAAGGCCCTGGTGCTACTACCATTTCAACTGAAAATGCTTGCAAGGCACAGCCACTTTCTCTTAAAGAGACTGCTGAAAGCTGTGGAAGCCCACCAGCTGAGGAAATTGGAAATGTACACATCAGGAAATGCACACATTTAGGAAACTCTGGCTGTATCCAGGCAGAAGTCAATTGTGATAATTATGAGGATATTAAAGTACACCATCAAGAAACAGGAAGTAAAGATGAGAAAGAGAAAATCAGAAAGAAGGGAAAGCATCCTTTGACTGCTGATGACCCCAGTATAAGCAGTAATGAGTGTGGAGAACTTACAATTGGCAGCAGCCCATGTAATTATGAGACAGATAGCATTTTGAATTTAGAAGGCCTCCAAAATCCTACAGCCAAAGTGTGTGATGGATTTGCTACTTTTGATGACAAGATTGATCTTGATGAAGAAAGTGTAGAAGGTACTGATGAGCTAGAAGACTCTTTAAACCACTTTGTCCCTTTAGTCCAGTGTCAAACATCTGAAATCATTCACTTTGATGAAGAAGAGGAGGAAGATGAAGAGGAGGAGGAAGAACCCAGGCTCACCATTAACCAAAGGGAAGATGAGGATGGCATTGCTAATGAAGATGAGCTGGACAATACCTATACTGGATCAGGTGATGAAGATGCTCTTTCTGAAGAGGATGATGAATTAGTTCAGCCGGCTAAATATGAAGACTTGAAAGAATGTGAAAAAAATGTAGATGGCGCCCTACTTACGGAACTTAATAAAATAAATCTTAAAGAAGAAAATATATGTGAGGAAAATTCACCAGTGGACCAGTCTGATTTCTTCTATGAATTTAGTAAACTTATCTTCACCAAAGGCAAGGTAATCAGGAGACTTTAAACAATTAAACACCAGGAGACTTTAAACAATTTTAATACATGTAATTTCAATTTTCATACACAAGAACATAATTCTCCATGTTTTGGGTGTGGTTAAGAAGTTTTGCCTTTGTCCTAATACAGCCACTTGATTCACTTCCTTCCACTTTACATTCCTTCCAATCAGATTTGTAGGAATCTGCGTAGGAGGAATGGAAAGCTGATAGTAACTATCCTTTTCTCCTGATGACATCATAAGGATGCTTCTCTCTCAGATCTTTTAATGGCTTCATTTCTTTGGAAAGTGAAGAGTAGGCTTTGTACTTCAAAAATAAAAAAGATCCAGGCATGTAATCTCAGCCACTCAAGGGGCTGAGGCAGGAGGGATCGTAAGTTCAAAGCCAGCCTCAGCAACTTAGCAAGGACCTAACCAGCTTAACGAGACTATGTCTCAAAATGAAAAGTAAAAAGGGCCGGGGATGTTACTCAGTGGTTAAGTGCTCCTAGGTTCAATCTGCAAGCCAAAAAAAAAAAAAAAAAATTCTAAATCCCATTATTTGGCAAATAAAGTTTTCAGTGTTATTTTGCTTTGCCATATTCCTACAGTCTCCCACAGTTGTGTGCAGCTTGTGCAAACGAGAGGGTCATCTAAAGAAGGACTGTCCTGAAGACTTCAAAAGAATCCAGCTGGAACCTTTGCCACCACTAACACCCAAGTTTTCAAATATCTTAGATCAAGTTTGTTTCCAGTGTTACAGTAAGTTATTCACATTTCTTTTCATTTGTCAGAAAAGTAAATTGACTTGTTGTTGTTGTTGTTGTAGTTGTTACTGGAAATTGAACCCAGGGGTGCTTTACCACTGAGCCATATTCCTGGTCCTTTTTATTTTTTCTATTGAGACCCTTGCTAAATTAAGGGTCACTCTTAAGTTGTTGAGGCTGGCTTTGAATTTGAGATCCTCTTGCTTCAGTGTGACATGCAGGTCCCATTTGGGACACACAATAAGTAATCATTAAAGAAAGAAGGAAGGAATATCTTTTTAAGTTGTTTGTTTTTTCTGTTTTATTTGTGCTGCAGATTGAACCCAGGGCCTTCCACGTGCTTAACTCATGCTTTATCACTGAACTACTTAATCTTAAGACTTTTTAAGTCTTAAGATTAAAATACTATATTAGCTTTTCCAACTAATAGATTACATTCCTTGAAATGTTTTCCTAGATGCATTTTTCATGACCAGAAGTATTCTCTCACAAAGGAATAACTGTACATATTGCCCCCTCCCTTGGGGAGCAGTAAATCTTCTTTAGAGATTTGCAAGGCATGATAAAAGCAGTGTTTAAAAGCAATGTTGTAGCAAAGAAACTTGATTTTATATCTTTAATCCAACAGCTCCAAAATTTGAGCACAG
Source organism: Marmota monax (assembly GCF_021218885.2). Taxonomy (NCBI): domain Eukaryota; kingdom Metazoa; phylum Chordata; class Mammalia; order Rodentia; family Sciuridae; genus Marmota; species Marmota monax. The sequence continues at coordinate 5,857 of NW_026693068.1, read as the reverse complement.
AATTATTCTTAGTTAACATTAATTCATAGTGCACACAACATGACAGCCCTTTAAGGAAGAGTAGAGTTTGGGGGAGCATTGGTATAGAGAGGTTTCAAGTCCTACAATGAGAAAATTTTGCAATAGAGACATTTTACTGCTTAGAATGGAGAACTTAATGCTTCATATTGCTACATCTTGAGGTGTCCATCTATGCTGAAAAATAATTTTTTAAAAACTTTTGAGGTATTATCAAAAGCCTTCTCAAATTCCTAGACTCAAGTGATCCTCCCACCTCAGCTTTCTGAGTAACAGGCACTACGGTGTGCACCATCATGCCTGGCTGCCAGGGATTTAAAAATGAAAACAAAAACTTTTTGGTGGTTTAAATCTATAAAAGAAAACTAGGTTCTCTTTAGGAAAAAATATGGACATGCTCACAAATTTTTGGATTCACTCTTTGAGGTCTCTGTAAAACCCAGGTACAGAGCCTGTCTAAATTAGTTTTCATTTTAAGAGTAGTTCTTTCTAATAGACTCTTCTGTTAAAGAAACAAAAGATTATTTTACATTACAAATGTTATCTGGGCAAAGGCACAAAAATTAGGGTGTTTTCTTTAAACCTTTGAAGTCTTACTTTCAGCTTTTTCAAAAAAAAGTCATCAGTCTTTTTCTCAATGTGTCTATTTATTTTAAACAGAGGATTTTTCTCCAACTGTTTTAGAAGATCAGGCTCGTGAACATATCCGGCAAAACTTAGAAAGTTTCATAAAACAGGACTTTCCAGGTAAATGATATATATTTTTTAATCCTTAAAAAAGGTAATGTGACCTTCCTTTCAAAAGAGTACATGTATTACGAGCATACTAATTTTGAGAATAACATCTTGCAGTGATTGTGGGTTCGGAGTTTCAGTTGCTTTGTGATATACCTAGGATGGTCTTTGGTGCACCAAATCCTGGTTTACGAACAGAAAAGAAAGTACAGTGCAGAATTTATTCTAATAGATACCACAAGTGAATTTCACTTAATATTACATTTGTAATCAGAGTTCACACCTCTAAAATATGCATTTATTTAGAAAGGAGTGATACATTATTAAATGTGTTGAAATGATCTCCATTTTGTTTGAAATGTCACCTAGTAATCTTTCATGATATATACAGCTTGTATATTAAAGTAAACTTGGAAAAAATAAATAAATAGTTAATAAAAAAATTATTATGAGATAGGATAGTTAACACCTGGGTATATTTGATTCATGAGAGGGTCATTTTGGTCAAAATATTAAATGTACTCAGGTAATTAGTTATTACTTTTCATATATCCCTAACAGGAACTAAATTGAGCTTGTTTGGCTCCTCCAAAAATGGATTTGGTTTTAAGCAGAGTGACCTTGACGTCTGCATGACAATTAACGGACATGAAACTGCTGAGGTACAGTGACCACATAAAACTTGCATTTGCTCTGGCAGTGTGATTTGAACTATCTTGACTGATGGTACAGCTTGGTACTTTCCAAATTTATCAAGGCATGCCATATGGAGTGTGCCATTTGGCACACCCTCTAGCCAAATACATTAAGCTTAGAGGTGAATATGAAGAATAGATTGCCTTGTACATTCAACTTTTAGTATGAAGTAGATTTGAAAGTGACCACTGGGAATTCTGCAAAGCCAAACCAGCTTTCCTGGTGTTCCATTAGCCTGGCTACTAGACTGACCTGGATATGCATATCCATACGTTATCTATAAGGTTTTTATTTTGTTTTTGTTTTAAATCAGGCAGGCAGTGTGGTATAAATGATGAGTGCTACCTTTATAGTACAAAGACCTGGATTTGAGACAACTTGGTTTTTTCAGTACCTAAACATGTGGTCTTTGGTCGATAGCTATAAAATGGAAATAATAACTTCTGTCTCTTGCTTTAGGAGATCATAGTGCATATCAGCTTGGTTTTTATATGTCAGGAGATAGCAAATTTTGGCCTATGGGCTGAATTCAGCTCACAGCCTGTTTTTGTAAATAAAGTTGTATTAGAACAGAGCCACACCCATTCATTTATGTATTGTCTATTTAGTTGGTTTGTGTGTGTGTGTGTGTGTGGTGCTGGGAATCGAACCCAGTGGCTCAGTGCCTCACGCATGCTAAGTAAGCTCTCTACCGTTGAGCCATAACCCCCAGCCCTATGTTTTGTGTATGTCTGATTCTCTACATGACTGGGAGTTTAGTACTTATAACACATGCTTATGTGGCTCGCAAAGCAGAACAAATTTGTCAGCCCCTGATGTATACAGGAAGGCACTTATATAAAAATTATATAAATTCTGAGATGTGCTGAGTTCCTATTCGTTTTTGTTTGTTTGTTTTGTTTATTTCTGTTTTTATTATTTTTATTTTTGATTAGTGGTGCTGAGGGACTTGAACATGCTAAATAAGGGCTCTTACCTCTTACCTACACCCCATGTCCCTATTTTTTAAATTTGTAACAGTAGTCCAAAGGCTCTATATCCAGAAGAGTGCTGCTACTGTTCTCAAGTGCTTTCTTTGCCTTGAAGATATAACAGATTTGGAAAAATGGACAAAAATGATCTGCCCAGAATTTGGTGAATAAAATGAATAAGCAAGATTAGGTCTTCCGTATGGCACAACCCTATTATACAACCTCAAGATTAATTAATTAATTAATTTTTTTTTAAGAGAGAGAATTTATTAATATTTATTTTTTTTTAGTTTTCGGTGGACACAACATCTTTAGTTTATTTGTATGTGGTGCTGAGGATTGAACCCAGCACCCCGCGCATGCCAGGCGAGCGCGCTACCGCTTGAGCCACATCCCCAGCCCGAGATTAATTTTTTTTAACCTAGTATATAAACTAATTTTGAAGGCATTTCTAAAGTGAAATTCCAAATATGTTCTGGAATGTGTACAGTCATCAAAAGGGCTTACATTGATAGGGACTGTGAATGTGTTTTTAAGTATGAATTATTAGAAATATCATTCTTATTTGCTATATTACCTTAATTTTCTGCATTATAATTTTGGCTCTTCCAGTGGGGAAATAATGTGAGCTTAATCACTATCCACAGCAAGTCATCAACTCTTAAACTATAATTAAGATTTTACCTGTAATTAATAAGATGAGGCATAGAAGCCCCTTCTTATATACTCTGGCACATAGGGTACTTCTGAGAGAGGTAATTACATAGCAAAAAAATGAAAGTCCTCATCCATGGTTCAGAGACGTTTCAAGAAGCTCTCAGTCCATGGCTTCCTGACTGATTTTAACCTTTTTTGCACCTTCAAAAGCAATTAGAACATAGGATGTGTGGCAGTTTTTGCATATTTAGAATATTTCCTATGGATACTGACTGATTCTCAACTAAAAGTGAAAAACATATAATGAGTTTCATTATATCTGAAGACAGTGGATACTATAAACAGTATAGTAACCTGTCTTCCAATTTTGATTAATTTTTGTGTCATCTTTGTTGCAGGGGTTGGACTGTGTAAGAACTATTGAAGAATTGGCAAGAGTCCTTAGAAAACATTCAGGTACCTCTAAATATTTGTTTCTAAAAATACTATAACTTTTTTAGTGTTTCGTGTACTTAGAATTTATTTTTATTATTTTTTAGTTGTAGGTGGACACAATATCTTTATTTCATTTTTATGTGGTGCTGAGGTGTGAACCTAGTGCCTCACGTGTGCTAGACAAGCACTCTATCACTGAGCCATAACCTCAGCCCCATGTACTTATAATATATTAATGCCTACAAAGCAATATAGTGACTCATTTTATAAAATACTTACAGTACTAGTGTCCTTAAAAAATATCATGATTAAGTATGAAAGACTGAGGAGTTGGTGACAATTTGTGTGCATATTGTTCCCTAGCTGAATTTTGTGTCTGTGTGTATGTGTGTGTGTGTGTGTGTTTCCCCCAAGACAAAGTATATACCAGACAGGAAATTTTGGAAATCATTTTACTTATTGATATCATATAAATCAAAGTATAGAAATTATTAAAACCTCATAAGTGTAGTGAAGAGCATCTTGGCCTAGGCAGTTGCATTCACAGCTGTTCTGTTCATCAAGCTATTATAACCTTGAGCCAGGGTTCACTTTGCTTGGTCTGTTTTATCAATAAATTAAGAAAAGTGAGAAATCATTTACAACTGTAAAATATATGGATTTTTAAATTGTTTGCAGAGCTAAAATGCCATTAACATATTCTTTTGCTAGTGGGGCATCTATCAATGCTGTGTAAACCTGAGAGTCCAAGAGTGATACCAAGAATTAAGCAAAATTGTAAGGAATTGTTTGAAAGAAGTTGAGGACTAAACCTTAATTTCAGTGGGTAGAAAATAAAAGACTGAACATGGGAGCTTTGGGGTTGATAAAATAGAACCAGTTTGATTTACTATGAATAAATGCTAGGACAAGGTTCTATGTATTATAGTGTCCAATGGTGTCTAATTCCTGAATGGGAAGGAGTTGGAGAAAATGGTTTATCTAATTTAGAGGTGATAAAGAAAAGTATTTGGTAGATATTCTGAAATCAGACTCTTCTGAGGGGTGTTTTGTTTTTGTATTAAAGGGAATTGAATTAAAGGGCAAGTCTACCACTGAGCTATATTCTCAGCCCTTTTCATTTTTTATTTATTTTTTTTTTAATTTTTTTATTAGTTGCTCAAAACATTACAATGATCTTGACATATTATACATTTGATTCAAATGAGGTACATAATCTCATTTTTTATTTTGAGAAATGTTCTCACTAAGTTGCTACAGCTGGTTTACAACTTGCCATCCTCCTTCCTTGGCCTCCCAAGTACCTGGGCCTGGCTCTTTGGGTTTTTTTTGTTTCTGTTTTTAAAATTTTTTGTTTTGTGATGCTGGGGATTAAACTCAGGGCCTTCTGCATCTAAAGCAGGTACTCTTTTTTTTTTCTTTTTGTGGTACTGGGGATTTATCCCAATTGATCCCACAGCCTTGTTAGCAGCCCCTCCCCCACCACCCGGCTTTAAATCCTGGTTTCCCATTTTCAGGCTGTGTGATCCCAATACCTCACTCAGCCTCATTATAAACACCCAGTTCCTCGTCTGTACAGCACCGTATATTCTGAGTATTCAGTAAATCCAAGCTTCCTTACTTCTCTTCCCCGTTAATATAAGTTAGTTTCCCACACAGATCTATCTTTCTTTCTTTTAATATTTTTAGTTGTAGATGGACACAATACCTTTATTTTGTTTATTTAATTTTATGTGGTGCTGGGGATCGAACCCAGGGCCTCACACATGCTAGGCAAGCTCTACCACTGAACTACAACCTCAGCCCCTTACACAGACTTTTCATCCTGAAATTACTTTTACCATTTACATGCTTTTTACCTGAGTTCTTTTTTTTTTTTAATTTTTTTTTTTTTTAGTTGTAGTTGGACACAATTGCTTTATTTTATTTATTTATTTTATGTGGTGCTGAGAATCAAACCCAGGGCGTCACATGTGCTAGGCAAGTGCTCTGCCGCTAAGCCGCAATCCCCAGCATCACAAAACCCCAGCCCCTTTACCTAAGTTCTGTAATGTGATAACTGTATATCTGCCCTTTAAACATCACCACTTAGCACTCTCAGGAAATTCATACTCCTACATATCAGAATACGAATAATTTTTATGTTTAATTATATTAATTATATTGGTTAAAAAAATGATTAATGAAAAATTAATTATGAAGAAGCCAGGGAGAGAAGGTTAAAAATGGGCGAGAGTGAGAAGAAAAAAATGGGCCGGCGAAGTGAAATAGATTAGGTCTGAAGTAGTAAATTAAGGAGAGGTTTGGAATCATATTGTGCCTCCGTCCTTGAATCCTAGGTTCAC
>NW_026693067.1:0-7063 GCF_021218885.2 Marmota monax | reverse complement strand
TAAGTAAATGAATTAGTTAGGAAAGATATCATATACTTCTCATTCGAAATACTTGAAATATAAATAATAATATCTGTCCTAATCTTTATTCTTTTTCATTTTTATCACCCTTTAATAACAAAATTTGCTGATGCCTAAAAATATTACACATTCTTTTTTATTTACACTTAATACAGTTTGTTTCTACTTTATTTTCAATTAGTAACCCTCAGGGTATTTAATTTGCAGAACATAATATCACATTATTTTAGTGATTGCAATAGACTAAATGAGGAAATATTTGAAAGTCAAATGAGGCTACTGGACATATTCAAGGTCATATGGAGAAAGTCAAAATGAAAGCTTAAGATTCTTATATTCTTTTTATGGATTTTTGCTTCCTCTATTTTGTCAATTAAAGTTGCACACTCTCTAAAAGCAGGGACCACAATACCTACATGCATATACTACATAGTACCTGGAAAACTACCAAACATTTACTGAGTTTAAGTAAATACCTTGATGGTATTATTAACATTTCTACAGTCACAAAATTGTAATTACTAATGGTATTCTGATGTTCATGCAGCACATCACAGGGCATTCATTATCCAAGACATCATAACAGCAACACATTAAATATCCCCTTATATTGGTTAGCACTTTGGATTTCCATTTTCCAGAATTGTTCAAGTCTAGCACAGACTTTTACAGCATCATCTTAATATTGATCATTTTAGTCTATGTTTCATTTTAACTCCTAAATGCAGCTTCTGCTTTTAAAAAAATAGAAGACAAAGCCTCATTTGGAGTCATTTTATCAAGGCTTAAAGTGCTTTGAAATGTCTCAGCTTACATGGAAGCTTTTGTCAATGTTGACAGTGTTGTTTCCTTAAAGCTCAGAATCTCTTAAAGGAAAATCCTTGAGAAAAACTTTCAGAATTTAATCAGGGGACACAGAAAAATTTAAAATGAACTTTGTGTTTTTCTCTAAAAGACACTTTAATGATAGAAGGCTAATGCCTAAAATAACTGAGACAAAAGATTTCTTTTTTTATATGTACAGAGTTGTGCATAGCATTCACTTTATTTAGTTGTTATATAGTCTACTCACATTTTCATTAATTAGCAATTTTTATAAAAATAGCAATAATTTGTCAACGTTAACATTAAGAGTATCATCTGTTTTTTTTTCTTTTGTTGTGGTTCTTGTTTTCATTTTATTGAACATGTAGATCTGAAAATAGAATTGCAGTATTTTTTATTTATTCTAATTAGTTATCCATGACAGCATAATGCTCTTTGTTCATTGTACACAAATGGAACACAAAAATTTTTCACTTCTCTGTACGTGAAGTAGGGTCACACCATTCACATAATTATACATGTTCCTAGTATAATGATGTCTGTCACATTCCACCATATTTTCTACCCATATGCCCCCTCCCCTTTACCCAATCCAAAATTCCTCCACTCGTCCCATGTCCCCTCCAGTATGGATTAGCATCCACTTATCAGAGAAAACTTTGAGCCTTTGTTTTTTTGAGACTGGCTTATTTCACTTAGCATAATATTCTCCAACTCCATCCATTTACCTACAAATGCCATAATTTTATTCCCTTTTAATGCTGAGTAATATTCCATTGTGTGTATATACCACAGCTTCTTTAGCCATTCATCTATAGAAAGGCATATAGGTTGGTTCCACAGTTTGGCTATTATGAATTGTGCTGTGTCACTGTAGTATGCTGTTTTTAAGTCCTTTGGGCATAGATCAAGGAGTGGGATAGCTGGGTCAAATGGTAGTTCCATTCCAAGTGTTCTAAGGAATCTCCATACTACTTTTCATAGTGCTTGAACCAATTTGCAGTCCCATCAGCAATGTATGAGTGTGCCTTTTTCCCCACACCCTTGCCAACACTTATTATTGTTTGTATTCTTGATAACTGCCACTCTGACTGGAATGAGAAGAAATCTTAGAGTAGTTTTGATTTGCATTTCTCTAATTACTAAATGAACACTTTTTCATATATTTGTTGATCGATTGTATATCTTCTTCTGAGAAGTGTCTGTTCAGTTCCTCAGCCCACTTATTGATTGGGTTGTTTGTTTTTTTGGCGTTAACTTTTTTATGTACTTTATATATACTGGAGATTAATGCTCTAGCTGATGTGTGTGTGGTAAAAAATTGCTCCCCTTCCATAGGCTCTCTCTTCACCTCATTCTTTGTACCTTTTGCTGAGAAGAAGCTTTTTAGTTTGAATCCAATCCACTTATTGATTCTTCATTTTATTTCTTGATATTTAGGAGTCTTGTTAAGGAAATCAGGGCCTAATCTGATGTGATGAGATTTGGGCCTACTTTTTCTTCTATTGGGCATAGAATCTCTGGTCTAATTTCTAGGTCCTTGATCTACTTTGAGTTGAGTTCTGTGCATGATGAGAGATAGGGATTTGATTTCATTTTTATGGATATGGCTTTCCAGTTTTCCCCTCATCATTTGTTGAAGAGGCTATCTTTTCTCCAATATATATTTTTGGCACCTTTGTCTAGTATGAGATAACTGTATTTATGTGGGTTTGTCTCTGTGACTTCTACTAAATTAAATCCATCACTAGAAAAGTTAGCATGAAAGGAACCTTGAGGGCCTATTGCTAAATAAAAGGAGGTAGTTCACAAAGACTAAATAAAAACTTCCAACTTTATGATGTTTTATAACAGACAAGAAAAAAGATCAGTGATTGCCAGAGGTGGTAAGGGGTGGGGTGAGGTGGGGTGCAGAGGATTGAATACCTGTAGCAGAACGGATTTTTAAGCCAGCTAAATTGTTATAATGATTTGTAAAATTATATGTTTTGCCAAAACCCATAGAACTTTACAACACAAAGAATGACCCCTAATATAGCTATGAACTTTAGTTAATAATAAAAAATATATCAATTGATTCAAAACTGTAGCTTAAGTACCACACCAGTACAAATAGAGAAACGTAAGGAAACATTTCTGTTCAATTTTTTCTTGAACCTAATATTATTCTAACATAATATTTTTTTAAAAAAAGTGCATTGACAATTTCAGGCTGCCATTCGCCTGCGGCTTGCAGACAGATTGCTAGGGTTCAGTGCCTGTGTGCTTCTTAGAACCTGATCTTATCGGAGCAAACACCGAGCGCGGGGCGGCCGAGTTCCGGCTCCCGGAACTGCCCTGGCCCAGGGCTGCGGAGCCTGCGGAGGCTGCTTCTTGGACCCTGCTCCTATCAGAGCATACACCAAGCACTAAGAGGCCGAATTCCGGCTCCCAGAACTGAGCCCGCGGGGACTGCTTCTTGGAGCTTACACTTATAGGAGCTTACACCGAGCACGGAGCAGCCGAGTTCCGGCTCCCGGAACTTCCCTGGACCGGGGCTAGGAGCCCGCGGAAACTGCTTCTCGGTCCGGGTCCTGCTGAGGGCCGGTCAGGACTCACCCGTTGCTTTGGTTGCCCGGCAAGGGGAACGAAATGCTGCCATTCGCATAGGATACCAACATGGCAGAGATCTGATGTCATCAGAAAGCGGAGGAGGATAGAACCTCATCAATACTAGCGGCGACATAAACAGTTGGTCTCCTGGTAGGGGGGGTGAGGCACAGACACCCGAGTCTCCTCAATTTGTCGTCGAGCCAGAGGGGAGGAGCCGGGCCGCCGCCAGCGCCCGGAGCAGGCCCAGCGGCTCGCCAGCGTGGTGACCGCGTGACCCCAATTGGAGAGGGGGCGGAGCGGAGCCGCCACCCGCACCCGCAAGGTGGGCAGACCCGCGACCCAGTGGTACATGGGCGTGGTAGGAGGGGCAGGGCAGAGCCGCCGTTCGCGCTTGCAAGGTAAACAGACCTGTGACAGCCTGGCGGGTCAGGCCCAGTGGCCTGCCAGTGTGGTACACACGTCACCCCAACTGGAGTAGGGGCAGAGCAGATCCTTCTCCCACGCCCGGATCAGGCCCTGCCGGTGTGGTGGCCACGTGACCCCAATTGGAGTGGGGGCGGAGCGGAACCGCCACCCGTGCCCGCAGGGTGAGCAGACCTGTGACCAACCTGCAGATCAGGCCCAGGGGTCCGCAGGCGTGGTAGGAGGGGCAGGGCAGATCCGCCGCCCGCGCCTCCAAGGTAGGCAGACCTGTAACAGACCGGCGGATCAGGCCCAGGAGCCTGCCGGCATGGTACACACACCACCCTATTTGGAGTAGGGGCAGAGCAGAGTCGCCGCCCGTGCCAGGAACAGACCCAGCGTCCTGCATGCGGGGTAGTCACGACACCCCAATTGGAGTAGGGGCAGAGCAGAGCCTCCACCCGTGCCCGAAAGGTGGGCAGATCTGCGACCGGCCAGCGGGACAGGCCCAGTGGCCTGCCAGTACGACAGACACGTCACCCCATTTGGAGTAGGGGCAGAGTAGAGCCGCCGCCCGCGCCTGCAGGGTAGGCAAACCTGCAACCGACCGGCGGATCAGGCCCGGTGGCCTGCCGGCGTGGTACACTCGTCACCCCAATTGGAGTAGGGGCAGAACAGAGCCGCCGCCAGCGCCCAGAACAGGCCCAGTGACCTGCCGGCGTGGTAGCCACGACAACCCAATTGGAATAAGGAGAGAGCAGAGCCGCCGCCCGCACCTGCAGGAAAGATACGCAAGCAGTATGAAAAGACAAGGAAAGAAAGGACCACAAGCAATGCAGGTCAACTCAACTTTAGAAGAGGTAACAGCTGCAGCAGATGGAATGTCAGATAAAAAATTCAGGATATACATGCTTCAGATGATCTGGAGTATCAAGGAAGACATTAAACAGCAAAATCAGACAATGAAAGATCACTTCCACAATGAATTGCGCAAACAAATCCAGGAAGCAAAGGATCAACTATACAGGGAGATAGAGTTTATAAAAAACAAGCAATCAGAAATCCTAGAAATGCAGGAAGCAATAAACCAACTTAAAAACTCAATTGAGAGTACTACCAGCAGAGTAGAACACTTAGAAGATAGAACATCAGACAATGAAGACAAAGTATTTCAACTGGAAAAGAACATAGACAGCTCAGCAAGACTGTTAAGAAACCATGAGCAGAACATCCAAGAAATATGGGATAACATTAAGAGACCAAACTTAAGAGTCATTGGGATACAGGAAGGGACAGAGCTCCAAACCAAAGGAATGAGCAGTCTATTCAATTAAATAATTTGAGAAAACTTCCCAGACTTGAAGAATGAGACAGAATCCCAAATCCTAGAAGCCTACAGGATGCCGAATGTGCAAAATCATAAGAGATCCACACCTAGACACATTATAATGAAGATGCCCAACATACAGAATAAGGAGAGAATTTTAAAAGCTACAAGAGAAAGGAAGCAAATTACATTTAGGGGTAAGCCAATCAGGATAACAGCTGATCTTTCAACACAGACTCTGAAAGCTAGAAGATCCTGGAATAACATATTTCAAACACTGAAAGAAAATGGGTTCCAACCAAGAATTGTGTATCCAGCGAAATTAAGCTTCAGGATGGAAGATGAAATTAAAACCTTCCACGATAAACAAAAGTTTAAAGAATTCGCAGCTAGAAAACCATCTCTTCAAAACATCCTCGGCAAAACATTACAGGAACAGGAAATGGAAAATAACAATGAAAACCAACAGTGGGAGGTAGGACAGTAAAGGGAGGGAAAATAATCAAAGAGGAAAACAAACCATGTTTAGTAACAGAAATAAACAAATATGGCTGGAAGAACAACCCATATCTCAATAATAACCCTAAATGTTAATGGCTTAAACTCACCAATTAAGAGACACAGGCTAGTAGAATGGATCACAAAACAAGACCCAACAATATGCTTCCTACAGGAGACGCATTTGATAGGAAAAGACATACATAGGCTGAAGGTGAAAGGTTGGGAAAAATCATATCACTCATATGGACTTCGGAAACAAGCAGGAGTGTCCATACTCATATCAAATAAAATAGATTTCAAGCCAAAGTTAATCAAAAGGGATAAAGAGGGACACTACATACTGCTTAAGGGAACCATACACCAACAAGACATAACAATCATAAATATTTATGCCCCAAACAATGGTGCAGCTATGTTCGTCAAACAAACTCTTCTCAAGTTCAAGAGTCTAATAGACCACCATACCATAATCATGGGAGACTTCAACACACCTCTCTCGCCACTGGACAGATCTTCCAAACAAAAGTTGAATAAGGAAACTATAGAACTCAATAACATTATTAATAACCTAGACCTAATTGACATGTATAGAGTATACCACCCAACATCAAGCAGTTACACTTTTTTCTCAGCAGCACATGGATCCTTCTCAAAAATAGATCATATATTATGTCACAGGGCAACTCTTAGACAATATAAAGGAGTAGAGATAATACCATGCATCTTATCTGATCATAATGGAATGAAACTGAAAATCAACGATAAAAGAAGGAAGGAAAAAGCATACATCACTTGGAGAATGAACAATAGGTTACTGAATGATCAATGGGTTATAGAAGACATCAAGGAGGAAATTAAAAAATTCTTATAGATAAATGAAAACACAGACACAACATATCGGAATCTATGGGACACATTGAAAGCAGTTCTAAGAGGAAAATTCATTGCTTGGAGTTCATTCCTTAAAAAAAGAAAAAACCAACAAATAAATGATCTCATACTTCATCTCAAAATCCTTGAAAAAGAAGAGCAAAACAACAGCAAAAGAAGTAGAAGGCAAGAAATAATGAAAATCAGAGCTGAAATTAATGAAATCGAAACAAAAGAAACAATTGAAAAAATTGACAAAACTAAAAGTTGGTTCTTTGAAAAAATAAACAAAATCGACAGACCCTTAGCCATGCTAGCGAAGAGAAGAAGAGAGAACTCAAATTACTAGCATACGGGATGAAAAAGGCAATATCACAACAGACACTTCAGAAATACAGAAGATAATCAAAAACTATTTTGAATCCTTATACTCCAATAAATTAGAAGATAGTGAAGGCATAGATAAATTTCTTAAGTCATATGATCTGCCCAGATTGAGTCAGGAGGATATAGAAAACCTAAACA
>NW_026693066.1:0-30818 GCF_021218885.2 Marmota monax | reverse complement strand
ATCCAAAGGTTAAAGAAGACCTAAAGAAACGAAGAAATAAAATATTGTTTTCAAATCTTGGAGGGCTTGATCTTATTTATTATTTATATATGACAGTGGAATGCATTATAATATTACACATACAGAGCACAATTTTTCACATCTCTGGTTGTATACATAGTATATTCACTCCAATTCGTGTCTTCATACCTGTACTTTGGATAATAATGATCATTACATTCCACCATCATTAATAACCCCGTGCCGCCTCCCTTCGAGGGCTTGATCTTCTAATGTGTCAATCCTCAAAATCATCTCTAGAATCAATGTCACAATTAAAACTGTGGTTTCTCTCTCCTAATCTGATAGCTAAATCTAGAATTCATACAGCAACGTAAATAAAGTACCTATGATAGTCAAGACAACTTTTAGGATAACGAGTAATATAATAAGAATATATTCTTTTGAAGAAGAAGGATATTAGGGAGAATTATACTTCCATATCTTCAGGTCTACACGAGCCTACATTCATGGAGACAGTATCATTTGGGTGAAAACATAGACCAGCATCATCGGTGGAAGGAATGGAGTCGGGAAGTACAGATCCACTGTAGGACCCACTTATTTTTGATCAGGTTTCAAAGGCAGCTTGATTGGGAAATGGCAGCCTATCCAATCAGTGGTACTGCAGTAGCTGGAGAGCCACACAGAGAAAGGTGACTTGAGCTCGGTTTTCTTCCCCTGTTGCAGTGTCATGAGGAGGAGAAAGATCCAAAGTAGGAGACACAGTGGGAACAGGTGGGTTGTAAGGAGATGAGGCCATCAATCCGGCACGGAGCTTTGCAACGATAACTGTTTGCAGTTGCTATTAAATTGACATAATAAAGGGGAAACAGGGACTAACTAATGGTAGTTAAAAAAAAGAAAAAAGAAAAAATAGTTCCAAAACTCTAGTTTGTTTTGGAGGGTCAGGTATCAGGGAAATGAGAAGCTGTGGGTACCAACATGCAAATAAGGCAGTCCCCCAAAACCAAAGGCTAAAGGTTCTCTCTGATGAGCAGATGCTAACCCAGAATAAGCTGGGGTGGGGGGAGGGAGAAGATAAATTCTGTGGATTAGACAAAGGGAAATCAAGGGAAGGGGTGGGGATAGGAATACAAAGGACAGTAGAATGAACCAGACATCACTTTCCTATGTTCATATATGAATACACGCCCAGTGAAACTCCACATCACGCGTAGTACAAGAATGAGCTCCTAATTAGAATAAGTTATCCTCCATATATGTATAATATGTCAAAATACACTCTACTGTCATGTATGTCTAAGAAGAACAAGTAGAAAATCCATCTAGGCAAAGAGCTGCCATACAGGAGGCCGTTTTGTGGGGATGGTCCTCACACCAGGGGTGAATTATGACTCGTGAGCATGTCCACATGACCGCACAGCCGTATGCACAGGTGTGGCCCAACGGTCCGAGTTATCTGAGGGGTACCCCATTCTAACCTGGAATCAGAGTCAGGAGGCTGCCTCCCTGGCCATCAGCCAAGCCACTCCTTGCAGACAAATCCCACTGATGGCTTCCAGCTCCACCCACCTGTAGCACCAAGTTCACCGGTGAAGTTCAAAAGAAGGGTGCGATTACTCATATTGTGCTGAAGAAACTGGTCTGCCCAGAAAACACATCGCATGCCTTGGGGTGTCTGCCTCTCAGCTTGGTATTATTAGTGCAGCAAAGAGTCTAACACTGTCAAATGTTTTCCTCCAATTAAAAAAAAAAAAACTGGTTTAGCTGCTCCTCTGCAATGAGAGGAGCCCACTGACTTTGCCGGCCCCTAAGGGTGCTGAGTCCAGGGTGTTTGCCTGAGATTTGACTCATGTAGACTGCGGAGCCTAAATGGACCCAGTAAGCCCAGAAAATATCACCTGACCAGGTCCCCATGTGAGGTCTCTAAGCTCCACACCTACACAGCAGCCAAGGACAGTGCCCATAGTTTCCAAAACTACCACCATTAATCTCCCACAACATCCTGTGAAACCAGGAATTTGTCCAGAGCCAGACTGATTAAAAATTGTAAAATAGGTACAATGAGATTTTAAAAATCTTGCTTGGTTTCTTTGAAAAACTTTGCAGTTATTCTGATATGCAGATGCTAACTAAAAATTAGGGGGGCAGAATATAAGTCTATTGGACTAGTCAAAGGGGAATGAAGGGAAGGGGTGGGGATAGGAATAGGAAAGGTAGTTGAATGTCTACTCGTGTGATTACAGCATCTGTGGTCCAGGGGTCTCCAAAATCCTGAAAAAGGAGAAAGTGAGGGAGTAGGTCCTGGGCCTCCTTCATTTCTACCAGAGAAGTTACAAAGTTATTTAAAAGGAGGAAAATCTCAGAGACCCCATGGGAACAATGTCAGGGCTCTGTCCCATAAATATCTGTCCCAGATATTTATTTTCTCTAGAGGAGGTGGGAGGAGAGAGGTGTGGGGAAGAGTCATCCAGGGAAGGAAAGAGGATTCTTCTTTTATTGGGTAAAGTAGACCAATTAGAGATGGAGGTCCTGAGTCATTTCATTAGTATTAATAATGGCTTGGATTTATAGGGTGGCTTTCCTCTGAAGATCTAAAGACCTTTTTCATGCCTGCTAGTTTGTTTCTGTGCACCACAACCTGAAAAACAAGACTGTTGTGAAATAAACATCAAATGCACGAACCCTGTTTCTTAAAAATGGAAAAAGTCCTGAGAGTCTCCCAGACCCAGGTGCCCTCAGAACAAGCAGCAGCCCAGCTCCTGGTGGGGTCACAGTGGCCACAGAGGAGGCCAGTGTCTCAGGGGCAGCTCCAGGTTTCAATAGCAGCTGCAGAGCCCTCCACCAGCCCAGGCTGCTTCCTGATTTCCTCCAGAGGAAGCCAGGGAGGTGTATGGGTACTTTTAGTATCTAAGACATGTTTTTCACTCCTTTTTTTTAAAAAAAAAAAAAGACATTCATTTTTAGGGCAGTTTTAGGTTCACAGCAAAATTGAGAGGAAGGTGCAGAGATTTCCTTGTTATCCCTGTTCACACACATGGACAGCCTCTCCCATGATCCATATCCCTCCAGAATGGTCCATCTGTTCCACCTGACCAACCTACTTTGACACACCATTATTATCCAAACATCCAACGTCCATACCTTAGGGTTCAGTGTTAGTGTTGTACAGTCCATGGGTTTGGACAAAGGCATAATGATCTATTATAGTACCATGCAGAGTAGTTCCACTGACCTAAAGTTTCTCCAAGCTCTGCCATTGCATCCCTCCCTGCCCTCTGGCAACCACTGATCTTTGCCTCTTCCAGCATTTCGTATAGTTGGACTCACACAATAGGAAAGCTTGTAGAATAGCTTCTTTCACTTAGCGATGTGCACTTAGGTTTCTTCGGTGTCTTCATGACTTCATAGCTCATTGCTTTTTAGTGCTGAATAACAGTGCCCCATTGTGTGAGTGTACCACAGTTTATTTATCTGTCCACCTGCTGAAGGACATCTGGGTTGCTTCCAAGCTTTGGGAATCGTGAATAAAGCTGCTCTACATACCTGTGTGCAGGTTTTTGTGTGGACGAAGTTTCAGCTCTTTGGGTAGATACTGAGGAGTGAGATTACTGGCTTATATGGGAAGAGTATGCTGAGTTCTGTAAGAAGCTGCCACAGTCTTCTGAACCATTTTGCATTTCCAGAAGCAGCCATGAACGAAGGCGACTCTTGCTTTTCTCCTTTTTGATCACACATGTGTTGACGGGGACACAGCAGAGCTACAATCAGCCAGGAGGACACTCTCTTCTCTGAACTTCACCTGGTACTGTCACTAGCAGGAAGGAACTCACGGTGTCACACCTGGTTACTGGGGAGCCAGGGAAAAGGACTGGGCCTCCTAAGTCAGGAAGGTGTGAGGTTCTGGCTCTGGAGACTGTGAGGCATGGATTGGCTCTTCTGTTTCACTTATTTTTCAAGCATCAAATGTGGATGGAATACCCTTCACCTGTCAGGACTCTTGCTCCTGTCTTGGTCTGCCCATCAGCCTGCTCCCCATCTCCAACCTTAGTCTTAGGTTGATGTGGATGATGTCAATCATGGAGCCATTAGAAACTAGAAGGGTCTAGTGAGGCCAGAGGGGCCCTAAGTCATGACATCCCCTCTGTGCCTGAACCTCACAGTGGGTCATAATACTCAGCTAGATTTTCAGATGAATATTTCTCCTATAACTGAGAACATGGAAGCACAAGATTTAAAAATCTTTGGAACACGTGGAAAATTCCACAGGGCAAATGATGTGCTTCCTCTAAATAGAAAGAAAGAAAGAAAGAAAGGAGAGAGAGAGAGAGAGAGAGAGAGAGAGAGAGAGAGAGAAGATGATTTGATAACAAAAGAGAATTAGGTGACCCAACAGCCAATGCAATATGTAACCCTCATTTAGAACTGGATTTTAAATGCTAAATATAAGAAGACATTTTAGTGATGATCCAGGCAGTTTGACGATGCTCTGAGTGTTAGATAATGTTAAGGAATAGTGACTGTGCTAGTCAGAGGTGATGATGTCATGGTCGTTGTATTAAGGAAGAGATGTCTCTTTGGTTTAGAGATGGACGGTCATCTCTTGGTTTCTGAGGGGGATTGATTCCAGGTTCTCAGATGCTCAAGCACCTTATGTAAAATGGTACAGTGTTTCCATATCACCTATAAACATCCTCCTTAAACCATCTCTAGAGTGCCTGTAGTACCTAACATGCCTTACCAGAAACAAAGTGACCCCATGGAGCCCAAACCCTGTGGTTGTCATTCTCTCTAGAGTTGGGTACTTGAAATTGAGAAGCATTTAAACACCTTCTAAACAAGGATGTTCACTACCCCTGTTTCCAGTTGAAAACAAAGCAGCAATTTAGAAATCAATTTTTGACAGTATCTTTCCCTGCACAAACCTTCTTTGAGAGATCAAGGAGTAACTCAAGAAGAATCTCAAGCAACTCAGCCATCGAGGTGACTTCCTCTCTGTCTCCTCTTGTGTTGGCAGAGATTGTAGTAAGAGTCACGCAGACACAAATGAATGAGAAGGAAAAGGGATATTTTGAAGGGTCCCCGGGATTTATCACAACTAGAAAGTCCATGTAAAAATAGTATCACTTGTGTGTTGAAGCATCTGACAGTTAATTTTACGTGTCAACTCGACTGGGCTAAGGGATGCCCAGATAGCTGGTAAAACAGCATTTCAGAATGTGTTGAAGAGGACATTTATGGAGGAGAGGAGCATTTGAACAGTAGACTAAAGAAGATCCATGCTCACTGGTGTGCGATTGAGGGATTGAACAGGTGGAGGAAGGGTGAATCTCTTTCTTCTTGTCCTGGGCCATCCATCTTCTGCAGTTGGACATCAGGGCTCCTGGTTCTTGAGCCTTTGTCCTTGGATTGGAATTCTCACCACTGGCTCTCCTGCCTTCAAACTGAGCCACACCACTGGCTTTCCCAGCTCTCCAGCTACAGATGATGGAACTTCTCAGTCTCCTTAATCATGGGACCCAATTCCCCTACTAAATCTCCTCTTAGATGAATCTCTGTGAATATTCTCTTGGTTCTGTTTCTCGGGAGAAGCCTAATGCAAAGCATTTGGTATTAGGTTTGACTGTGTTGACAGAAACATACCCATTGTCCCCTTCTTCCAGGGGAAAAAGAGGTTTGAACAGAAGAAATGTCTTCCTCTTTCCTGTGAGGTCTACTGGGCTGGTTAGGGGTCAGCCCCTGCTCTGCTGACCTCATGACCCAAGATGGCAAAAAAGAGGTGGAAGGGACAAAGTGAGTGGATCAGGGGACATTTTCCCACTGATGCCTATGGAAAGGTCCTGAGGCTACTCCAACACCCATGCATCATGGAGGGGTCCACAACCACCAGCCAGGGCAGGCTGTCTTCAGTGCCCAGAAGACCTGCACGTGGTCAGAAAGGGGAACAGGAATGGAAGGGCGCCTGAGCTCTCTGTCTCGAGCGCCTGGCCAGGACAATGTATATGAAGACACCGTGTTCCCCCTCTTCACTGCCTGCACCACCCACATTTCCCAAGGTCCTCCCAGCTCTCCTGGAACGTCTGCTGCACAATTCAGAAAAGCTGGCTGAGAAGTACCCCCTCGCCCATTAGCAACAGGACTGGGGGTCCAGTCCCTGAAGCCACGAGAAGTGAGGAATCCGTGGTCTTCTCTTGTTCAGCTACAAAGTTTGTTGATGTGGAAGGCAAAGGGCTTCGCTTCGGGTGCTATGTTTGGGATCTGGAGTGTCCCCACAGGCTCATGTGCTGAAGGCTTGGCCCCCAGCTTGGCACCATCGGGGCACCTTTAAGAGGTGGAGCCTAGTGGGAGTTCTTAGGTCATCAGGCCTCCCTTGAGGTCCTAGGTCCTTGAGGTTCCAGCGCCTCCCTCTCTTTCTGCTCCCTGGCCACCATGAGGTGAGCAACTTCCCACACCACAGACTCCTGGCACGCTGTGCGGCCTTGACACAGACCTAAAAGCAATTCCCCAACCAACCATGGGACTAAAACCTTTGAGACTAAGAGCCAAAATAGACTTTTCCAAGTTGATTATCTCAGGTATTTGGTTATAGTAACGGGAAGCTGACGAGTGCAAGAAGAGCAAAGAGGAGTTCACGTCATGGCCTCAGGGAATCTACTCTCTGCTCACCTAAAAATGGCTTATTCTCCAGGATATGAAATCTCTCTTGAAGCCCATCGTAGCCCTTTGGCATTGACCAGGCAGATACCAAGATCCCTAGCACAGGACAGTGGGAGGTAACAGGGCAGTGATCGCCCTGCAGGTGGCAAAGCTCCTCACATTTACACGTGGAGGAGAACTGGAGGAGAACAGTAGAAACAGGAAAGAGACCTCCCTGTCCTAAGGCCATTTGGAAGAGGTTCTCCTCCGTGTCCCACAGGAAGAATTTGCTTTCAAAGCCACAGTGATCTGTTTATTTAAAATAAAGCAATGTGATTAAATTATATTAAAATAAAACAATAGACATAGTCTGTAGAAAAGTTGCAAAAGGTAGGTTAGAAAATGTAGTATTTTCACATGAGCTTTGTTGACTTTGTTGTGTGTTTGGGTGTGTGTGATTGTGTACATATCGTAGGTACATTCTGGTTTTGTGTGTATCTAACTGATTTTCATATTAAAAATCTGAAGCTAAACCTCAGCGCTCATTAATTTCCACACCTTAAAGAAAGCCTTAAAATAACTGAGGTCCAGGAGACAAGGCCCGGGATGTTCCAACTTTGACTCCATCGGTCAATTCAAGTTCAAGGTGATGCCGAGGTTTGAATGTAATCTCGAGGCCTCCCAACAAAGCAGAGCTCAGCACAGTGGAAATCCACAGGGAGTTCAGCCTTTTGTATGGTGGCAGGGAGGGAGGCTGAGAATGGAGGCCTGGGGGAAGCCAGGGGCATTGTGTGGTTTTTTCCTTGTTCTTTCCCTTCTGTGTACCTACAGAGAGGCTGCCAGAGGGAATGAGTGGCAGAGACAACTTCAAGTTCAAGCCTGCCCACACCCAGGCTCATGTTGAAACCAGCAAGCGACAGACAGGTAGGGAGACGGCTTCCTCCTGCCCTGAGCAGCCTCCTGCCACCTCCTGCCCCAGAGCACCCAGGTCCAGGCTACAGAGCTGGGGGCGCCACCCCTGAGGGAGGGTGAGGGGAGCTGCTGCCTCCATGCAGAAATCCACAGAATGCTCTTCCCACAGGAGCTCCGTTTAAAAGAAGCAGTTGGCCTCCAGGCCACGCCGGCAAACTTTAAAAAACTATGACAGCATAGAGTGGAAATGGTAGTACAGTGTGCTCCTTGGGTCTGCAAACGGACCCCGTGTATGGGCCAGCCTGGCAAACTAGCCACAGGTCTAACTGCCTTTAATAAAATGGGGCTCAAGTTCCCAAAAAACTAATTTGGAATAAAAGCCTTTGAAATCCAATGCACTTGGAGGCCGAGGCTGGGACTGAAACACCCCCAAAATGGCAGATGGGTTATTTGTCCACCCCCTGTCTGTCACCGAACAGCGACCATCTCTCTCTGTGTCTGCTCGGTTGGGATACAAAGATGGAAATAGAGATGGGCATGGGGGCCTGGCAGACCGCTGGCCCTAGTGACCACTTCCCAGCATCGTGTCCTTGAGTGGCCCCTTCCCCTTGAACTGGGCACTGCACCTGTTTTCACCAAGGGACCGTGGCAGGAGCCGTGTGCTGCTGTTTCTGAGGGAGACACGGGGACACCTGACAGCCCCAGCTCTGGGAGATTCTGAGCCACCCAGCAAAAAAACAGTGTGGTTTCCCAACAAGAAAGACCTTGTGGAGAAGCCCCTTGGAGAGGCAGAGGCCCAGGACTGCAAGGAGAGGGGGAGAGAGCCCCCCGAACCCTCCTGGCCCACCGACCTGCTGAGTTTAGGCCCCTGCCCCTGTTTCCACCCCACTTCTGGCCACCTGGGTGGGCAGCTGAGCAGGCCTGAAGTCCTCCCCCTCGGACTTCCCTGCCTGCTCCGTGGACACCTGTGTCCACTGCCTCCGTTTTGACCTGCTCAGGGTGAGGCCTGCTCTTCTGCTCTCCCAAGAGAAAGCAGGGAGCTGACGCTGCATGTTCAGACAAGACGTGGCGGACGGAGCCAAATGCAGCCCGGTGCACAAAGAACCCGGGCCCACTCAAGGGAAAATGCTCGTCAGGGACATGAGCTTGAAGGGGGTTTGCCAAACGGCCGTCACTAAGACCTTGACTGACAGGTGTGCGTCCAGGTTCAGAAGCCGAGTGATGGAACCTCAGGGAAAGATATTCCAAAAGACCTTGAGAGCTTTGGAAAACACAGAGCCCACATCTGAGGTTCTGACGAGTGTCTGGGTTTGAGAACCTCTGAACTTGACGAATTGTGAAGATGTCATCCAACAATTGCTCGTCACGTGCCAGGCTGTTATTCTAGTTTCCTTACTTACTTAGACTGCGCCTGTGATGTGGATGTCTTGAGTGCGTTCCCCAGAGGTTCAAGTGCTGGAAGCGCTGCCCCCAGCTTAGTGGTGTTGAGATGGTGGGCCCTTTAAGAGGTGGGGCTTAGTGGGAGCCACTTGGGTCATGGGGGGTGTGGGCATCCCCTTAGAAGGACTCAATGCTGGTATAGTGCAGGGGGTTAATTCCCAAGAGAGGGTTCTTTGAAAGAAAGAGGCCATTCTGTGGGCTTGGTGCCTTCTGCAAATAGCCAAGGTCCCTTCTTTATTTCATTACATTGTAATGCAATCAGGGGGTCTTTGTAGGACTCTGGGGCTATGCCGTTTGGACCCTCCAGCCACCAGAATCCTAAGCCAAGTGAACCTCTTTATTTATAGAGGATCCAGCCTGAAGTGTTTTGTTATAGCAACACAAAATTAAGACGGCTTCTATAAGAGCAAATCATGATAGAGGCCATCTTCCTCTTAAAAAGAAAATTATGAAACAAGCATTGTTTTTTGATTTGTTCTATATTTGCAACTTATTTTCTTTGAAAAAACTGGTTTGTTCTACAGAAATGCAAGCTTTTAATCCTTTTTAAAATATTTTTTGTTGTTGATGGACTTTTATTTTATTTATATGTGGTGCTGAGAATTGAGCCCAGTGCTTCGCACATGCTAGGCAAGCCCTCTTCCACTGAGCTACAACCCCAGCCCAACAAGCATTTAATTCTAATTGTTGCCCAAACCACTTAGCTACATCCCCAGCTCCTCTCCCCTCCCCTCCTCCTCCTCCTCCTCCTCCTCCTCCTCCTCCTCCTTCTTTTCCTTTGTTTTTTTGAACTGTGGATTGAATCCAGGGGTCCTTAACCACTAAGCTACATCCCCAGCCCTTTTTCTTTTCTATTTTGAGACAGTTTCTTACTAAGTTGCTTAGGGCCTTGCTAAGTTGCTGAGGCTGGTATTAAACTTGCAGTCCTCTGGTCTCAGCCTCCAAGTCGCCGGGGTGACAGGCATATGCTACTCCTGGTCCTCATTTTTCTTGAACTCAGTGCCTGGCTACAGGGAGATGCATTATTCCCAGGTTGGTATGAGAGTGATCCTAACATTGCACCCATCTTACAGGGGAAGCGGAGAGAGGTGGCAGCTGTCCAGGGCAAGACGCTCCTTCACTGTAGAACAGGAGTCTCTCTGGGGCCCGGGAACTGCCCTTGTTGTTCTTCTCCCCTGGGCCTTTTCTCCTGCTGCTGCACCGTGGGACAGAAGCAAGAAGAGAGAAGTGAGATTGTGAAGACCACAAAGTTTCTGGGCTTGGCTCTGTAAAAAGAGAGTGGCGTTGGCAAGCAGGTAAACTGAAGGAAGCTTCTAAGGAACACTTGGAGAAAGAATGCCAGGCGCCCAGGAACCAGGGGCACTCTACCCTTTCGTGGGAGCCATAGGAAGGAACCTATGTTAGTAATTCAAAAGCCACCGAGGAGCTGCCCCCATTCCAAGGAAGCATCCGGGTGGTCAGAAGAGAGGAGCCAGCAGGATCAATGCAGGTCCCTCCGCTGTCCCCAGCCTCCCAGGGCCCTGGACCGTGCATGCTGGGGAGCCCAGCCCATGAACAGCACTCGTTTCTTGCTCGGGCTCTTCAGTGCATTGACCCCTGGGATCACCAACCTGATGGTCTCACTTCTCAAGAGAACAAAGTCCTCCTGGGAATCAAAATGGCTCATCCAGAAAAAAAAAGGGTATTGGTACATCCACATTCATAGCAGCTTTATTTCCAATAGCCAAAAGGTGAACCCAAGCATCCATTGAGAGATGAATGCAGAAACAAAATACGGTCTACCCATGGAATATTATTTAGCCTTGAAAAAGAAGGAGATTCTGGCAAATACCACAACATGAATGAACCTTGAGGACATTATGCTAATTGGAATACACCATTTTTTTAAGACAAATACTTTGTGATTCTATTTATGAGTTATCTAGACAGTCAAACCAGTAGAGACAGAAAAATGGGGTGGGGCCAGGGGTTAGGGTCAGGGAATAGGGTATTAGTGTTGAATAGAGACAGACTTTCAGTTTCGTACATGGCTTTCTGGAGAGGGATGGTGGTGATGGTCCCTACATATGGATGCATTCGTGGCACAAAACTATACATTTAAAAGTGGCTAAGTTGGGGCTGGGGATGTGGCTCAAGCGGTAGCGCGCTCGCCTGGCATGCGTGCGGCCCGGGTTCGATCCTCAGCACCACATACAAAGATGTTGTGTCCGCCAAATACTAAAAAATAAATATTAAAAAATTCTCTCTCTCTCTACCTCTCTCTCACTCTCTCTTTAAAAAAAAAAAGTGGCTAAGTTGATAAATTGTATTTATATGCATTTTGCCACAATTAAAATATTTTAAAGATGATTTAAAAAACTGACTGTAGGTTTTCCAACCTTCATTCAACCTTGTATAGCTGTCAGTCATTGCAAAGGGCCAGAGCCACGTAAGTTATGTGGACACTGACTGCGGTACCACTCTACTTAACAGGACTCCAGGCTAGCTTTGACATGCTCTGATACAAGATCCTCCCTAGTCCTTGATGATGATGATGGTCATGATGATGGTGCTGGTGATAATGATGGTAATGATGATGGTGGTGGTGGTGATGAAGATGGTGGTGATGATGGTGGTGGTGATAATAGTGGTGATGGTGGTGGTGATGGTGATGATGGGGTGGTGATGAAGATGGTGGTGGTGATGGTGATGATGGTGGTGATGAAGATGGTGGTGATGGTGGTGATGATGGTGGTGGTGATAATAGTGGTGATGGTGGTGATGAAGATGGTGGTGATGGTGGTGATGAAGATGGTGGTGATGGTGGTGATGATGGTGGTGGTGATAATAGTGGTGATGGTGATGATGAAGATGGTGGTGATGGTGGTGATGAAGATGGTGGTAATGGTGGTGATTATGGTGGTGATGATGGTGGTGATGGTGGTGGTGATGGTGGTGATGATGGTGATGATGGTAGTGATGATGGTGGTGATGGTGGTGATGATGGTGGTGATGATGGTGGTGGTGATGGTGGTGATGATGGTGATGATGGTGGTGATGATGGTGGTGATGATGGTGGTAATGGTGGTGATTATGGTGGTGGTGATGGTGGTGATGATGGTGGTGATGATGGTGGTGATGGTGGTGGTGATGATGGTGGTGATGGTGGTGATGATGATTGTGGTGATGATGATGGTGATGATGGTGGTGATGGTGGTGATGAAGATGGTGATGATGGTGGTGATGGTGGTGATGATGGTGGTGATGGTGGTGATGATGGTGGTGATGGTGGTGGTGGTGATGGTGGTGATGATGGTGATGATGGTGGTGATGATGGTGGTGATGATGGTGGTAATGGTGGTGATTATGGTGGTGGTGATGGTGGTGATGATGGTGGTGATGATGGTGGTGATGGTGGTGGTGATGATGGTGGTGATGGTGGTGATGATGATTGTGGTGATGATGGTGGTGATGGTGGTGATGAAGATGGTGATGATGGTGGTGATGGTGGTGATGATGGTGGTGATGATGGTGGTGATGGTGGTGGTGATGGTGGTGATGAAGATGGTGATGTTGGTTGTGGAGGTGATAATGGTGGTGGCACCAAATGAATAGGTCCAAATGGTGTTCCTGTTGCCATTACATAGATGAGAATATTGATGCTCAGGGACTTCACAGATTGTACTCACAGCAAAGCTTAGTGATGTTTTTAAAATGGGAATGCACAACGCCGGCCATTTCTGGAGTCCGTCTGGAGTGATGGTCACCTACACTATTTTTATTTTCAAACATTTTTTTCTCCCCTTCGTCCTCCTCACCTGCTGGGAGCCATTAGCCAAGTAGGTATGACAATTTCGTTGCCAGCGTACCCCATGTTGCTTAGTGGAAGGACTCGTGGACATAGGACATTTTGCAGTGACATTGCAGTTAGGTGACCTTGCTCAAGGACCAGGGAGGATCCGGGATTAGGGTGTTCCCGGTTTAGGATAATTGGGTTTAGGGCGTTCCAGGTTTAAGATTATTCCTGCTGGGAATAGGGCGTATCCTGCTGCCTGAGTTCCCCTTGAGTTCTCACGGGATTCAGACAGTATATTTTGGAGATAGAAGCCCAGTGGAGGTGTATTTGGGAAGAGAACGTGGATTTCCCCAGAACGTGATTGTAGACGGCTGGTGTGAGTTCGGGAATAAAGAGTTGCTGTTTGAACCTACAAGCTGTGTGGTGGCTCGTGATTGTGTGCCCAGCCAGACTGCGGCACTCACCAACCTTTCCCTCTATGTTATAAGAAGCCTACGTAGTACCAGACACCAGAGTTGACAGATTTCCTGGCGTCTTATTGGATCTCCGGAACATTCTAAGGCCATCCTAGTGAGGGAGATGTGCTGTGCAAAGGCCCGGCATTGCCATCTGGGTTACTCTAACAACTCAAATCTCATGGAAGCTGTGTTCACAAGTGTCACCCTCCAGGAAGCCAGGGTTGGGGTGACAGTCTTGAAGTCCCAGGTGAATGAATAAAGGGAGGCCTAGTGAATGTCCCAAGAAGTCTAGGAGGAGCTGTTTCCTTTCCAGTTCCAGCGGTGCCGGAGGGTTCCCTGCTCTTAGAACATGTTCATTGCCTTTTGTTGCAGTCTCTGCTTCTCTTCTCTCCTGTGCGTTTTGCTTTGTGTCGGACATGCTCTCCACCTTTTCCACGTTTCTCGCCTGTTCCTGCTTCTTGGAGTCCTATGTTCAATTTTCTTTTGTTCCTACAAAACATTTATTATTCAGAATCAGACCCAGGCACAGTGGTGCGCACCTGTAATCCCAGCGGCTCGGGAGGCTGAGGCAGGAGGATCTCGAGTTCAAAGCCAGCCTCTGCAACTTAGCGAGGCCCTAACCAACTCAGTGAGACCCTGTCTCAAAACAAAAGACAAACAAACAAAAACAAACACGCGAAGGACAGGGAATAAGGAGAGCTCTGGTTAAGCGCCCCTGGGTTCAATCCCTGGTATAAAAACAACAAAAATCAGAATTTTATTTTTCCTCCTTTGTGTTCTGCTCCCTCACAGACTGTGATGTGTGCACACGTACGTGTAGGTTGTGCGGTGACAGAGTTTCAGGATGTTCCAGAGTGCATGAGCCCTGGTCTGGAGATGGTTTAATGACACGGCCGTCCTGAGACACGCACGCTCGCACACCCCCCCGCTGATGAGAGTCGCTGGTCGTGGGGATACTGTGGGCGTGAGACTGTCCTCCCCCTCTGCACCCTGGCTCCCGTGCTCCCTGGTGCCAAGGCAGCTGCACAGTGACAGGGTGGAAAGGAGCACGTCACCTGCGAGGTTCTGGACGGGCAAGTCCCTCCTGAGACATCAAGGTGCTGTCTGAAGTCAGGCTGCTGCTCGGCCACTTGCCTGGGGAGCCGTGGGCCTGCCCACTGTCCCCTCGACCATCTGTCCCTTACTGGTTTCCTCTCCTCTGTTGTTTGCAGGAAACTGATTTCTTCATCCTCAGGAATTTCATCAGGACCCCGGGTCTCTGTGACTGGACGTTCCCATGGTGAGGGACAGAGCCAGGCTGGGCTCTTCTGTTTTCCCTTCTGCCTCGTTTGCTGGGCCTCGGGAGTTAGCCACGTGTGTTCTCATCCCTCCTCCTCCTCCTCCTCCTCCTTTCCCTCCTCCTCCTCCTTTCCCTCCTCCTCCTCCTTCCCCTCATTCTCCTCCTTCTCCTCCTTCCCTTCCCCTCCTCCTTCTCCTCCTTCCCTTCCCCTCCTCTTCCTCCTCCTTCCCCTCCTCCTCCTCCTCCTTCCCCTCCTCCTCCTCCTTCCCCTCCTCCTCCTCCTCCTCCTTCCCCTCCTCCTCCTCCTCCTCCTCCTTCCCCTCCTCCTCCTCCTCCTCCTTCCCCTCCTCCTCCTCCTCCTCCTTCCCCTCCTCCTCCTCCTCCTTCCCCTCCTCCTCCTCCTTCCCCTCATCCTCCTCCTCCTCCTCCTCCTCCTTCCCCTCCTCCTCCTTCTCCTTCCCCTCCTCCTCCTCCTCCTCCTCCTTCCCTTCCCCTCCTCTTCCTCCTCCTCCTCCTCCTCCTCCTCCTTCCCCTCATCCTCCTCCTTTCCCTCCTCCTCCTCCTTCCCTTCCCCTCCTCTTCCTCCTCCTCCTCCTCCTCCTCCAGCTCCTCCTCCTCTTCCTTCTCCTCCTTCACCTCCTCCTCCTCCTCCTCCTCCTTCCCCTCCTCCTCCTCCTCCTTCCCCTCCTCCTCCTCCTCCTCCTTCCCCTCCTCCTCCTTCTCCTTCACCTCCTCCTCCTCCTCCTCCTCCTCCCTCTCCTCCCCCTCCTCCTCCTTCTCCTCCCCCTCCTCCTCCTTCTCCTCCCCCTCCTCCTCCAGCTCCTCCTCCTCCTCCTTCCCCTCCTCCTCCTCCTCCTTCCCCTCCTCTTTCTCCTGCTTCTCCTCCTCCTCCTCCTTCTCCTCCCCCTCCTCCTCTTCCTCCTCCACCTCCTCTTCCTTCCTCCTCCTCCTCCTTCTCCTCCTCCTTTTCTCATTCTTCAGTTGACATATAAGGATCCCATATATATTAGGGTAGTTAGCTTCCATCCCCTCAAACATTGGTCATTTCTTGTGCTGGGAACATTCAAGACCCTGTCTCTAGCCAGGCTGAAATACGCCCCAGACTCCCCTTAACTGTAGTCCTCCTGTTGTGGGGCAGACCACCAGAGCCGGTTCTTCCTCTCTGGCCATGCTTGGCCCCTAATCGCCAGCCTCTTTCCACCCTCTCTCCCACCACCCTCCCATCCTCTGGCAACACACCCTACTGTCCACCTCTATGACCCTCTTACTTAGCTTCCACATAGAGGGACATCAGTATGTCAAAGGGACCCCTGCGCTCCCCTGTGATACAGCACCATGCGCAAGAGCCAAGGTAGCAACCAACACCAGTGCCCATTAACAGGCGAATGGAAAGGAAAGCATGGTGTGCATGAACAGGGGAATACTACTCAATCATAAAGAAGGAAAATGGGTCTCTGGAGCAGTGTGGAGGAGGAGGAGGAGGAGGAGGAGGAGGAGGGACGGCCGAGGACACTCTGCTGAGTGAAATAAGCCAGGAGGAGATGAATGCCCCATGATCTCACTCGGGGGTGTGTCCTGGCTTGTCACCCTGTCAGTGCTGGCTGGGGGCTGCTGACTCAGCCCCAGTGACTCACTGAGCAAACAGTGCTGAGGAGGAGCTGGTGGCTGAAGAAGCCACCCTGAGTGCACGGTGTCACTGGTGAGTGAGACAGAGGCCAGGGAGCAGCCTGGCTGTGCTGGAGGCCAGTGTGCTGGCACTGCCCTGTGCAGGGCCCAGGTGTGGTCAGGCTCTGGAACACCACGCCCCACCTCCTCAGTGCTTGTGAGATTGAAGCAGAGGACCTGGGCTCCATTCATGGATGTCCCCAGGGGCCGCTCTCATTGGCTCCTGGGGCTACACTCCAGGGGAAGCCAGTCCTAGTCAGAAGCCACTTTGCCGATCCACTGAGAAAATGGTTTCCCAAAGGCCAGGTGTTCATGGGGCACATTCAGCCTGTGTAGACAGCACATGAGCCTCAATCCACCTGCTCAGGACAGACAGCGGGAGCCAGGGGCCTCAGAATGGCCCAGGTGGGTCCCTCCAGCAGACACACCGCCTTGGGGAGTCTGTGACGCTGGCTTGTGCCAACCCTCAGAGGGGATGTCTCATGTGACGATGCTGTAGGACCTTGAAAAGCCTTAAATTGGTTGCTTAGTGGGGCGTGGACCTCCTTTTGGTTCAGAAAACAAGAACTAGAAAGGGCAAATTGGAAATGCGCTGGGCGCGCCGTGTGGGACAAGGACCCGCTCCCCAGGCCCCAGACAGCTCTGCTGCCAGCCAGCCACCCTCACCATCCAGGGACGTCAGGCAGCCCCGGGAGCCCTCCACCAGGGGTGACAGCTCAACGTGGCTTGTCCCTTCTGAAACTCATGCTGAAGTCTGCCTGCCTCTGTGGCACTGTTGGGACAAGGGACCTGTAAGAAGTGATTTAGCCAATGAGGAGACTAGTGCCTTTCTTCCAGGTCTGGGTGAGTTCCTGGGGGACTGGAACATGGGCTTGCCACACAGCGAGGCTGGCCGTCATGCTTTGTCTCTTCCACACACACCGGCTTCCTCATTTGACTTCTCCCACATGATGAGGGAAACACAGCACCCCCACCAGACACGGCCGCTCAATGTTGGGCTTCCCAGTCTTCAGAGTGCTGAGCCATATTAACCTCTTTTCTTTATAAATCACCCAGTCCTAGGTGTTCTGTTATAGTTACAGAAAATGGGTTAAGAGACCCCATCATTGATCAGATGAGAAGGACACACTTAATGTGTCTCCTGGGGCACAGGGAGGAGTGTTAAGTGGTGGAACAGCTGTTGGAGTTTCTGAAAAAAGTCTTCATCTACCTCTGCTCTTAGAACATACAGATGGTGCCTTGTTCATTCCTTCCGTGATGGTGGTCAGTTTGGGGGATGATACACAGATGTCCTGAGTGTGAGAACCCAAAAGTATTTTACTTGATGAAGAAAGTAAAAGTCAGGCAGGCACCAAGATGTCACAACCTCCAAAGAAACGTGGCTGCCCCAGTGGAGTCTGGAATAAGCAGTACGGTGTAGCACACTTCCCACCCCTTCCTGACCCATGGCACCCATGCCTTCAGATGGAAACTCCGATCGTCAGGTTTTAAATGTATTTCAGGTTTCAGTAGATTCTTGGTCAACAGAATTCTTTTAAACATTCAACATGCATAACTTCAAGTAGCCTTTGGAAAAACACCCTTTAGAAATATTTTCAGTGGAATTTGTCTGGGACAATTGAACCATGTGGTCTGTGGAAAGGGCATGATTCTTAGCTGAGCATTCTTTCAGGGAACCAATTCAGATAAACAATTCATTCTCAGCATCCTCTAGCCCTTTCTCCAACTGTGTTTGAAAATTAATAAACCCACTCTTCTGTCAGTAAGGGTCAAGCCAATAAATTACTCAATGCCTGTGTTAGTCATCCTTTCATTGCTATGACAAAATAAACCTGAGGAAACCGACTTATAAGGAGGAAAGTTTCATAGAGATCACAGTGTCAGAGGTTGCAGTCCACAGTTATGTGGCTGTTGCTTTGAGCCTGTTGCAAGGCAGAACATCCTGGTGGGAGCATGTGTCAGAGGAGGCTATTAAATTCCCTGTGTCCAGGAAGCAAAAAGAGAGAGAGAGAGAGAGAGAGAGAGAGAGAGAGAGAGAGAGAGAGAGAGAGAGAGAGAGAAAGAAAGAAAGAAGTTGAGGTCCAAATATCCCATCCAAGGACATAACCCCAGTGATCTAACTTCCTCCTGCTAGGCTCCACCTCTTAAAGGTTCCAATACCTCTTAATGGTACCACAGCTTAGAGACCAAGCCTTCAACTTATAGGCCTTTAAGGGACGTTCAAGATCCAAACTACAGCAACCCCATGTGCAGACGGGACCATTTATTAGCCAAACGCCAGTATTCCAAATCTGATCTCATTGTCACACATGTCCTGACATAGAGTTCACAGATGGTCTCCAGTCTACTAAAATTCATTTCATGATTTTTTAGCTTTGTGATGGTGCCAAAGCAATGCACATTCAGCAGAAACCATTTGAGCTCCTGGTCCACCCCATGGTCACCAGGGTGAACCACCAGTAGTACTGTGCACCCCGGCACTCAGTGTCGCTTAGACAAGATACTCAGCAGGTTAGGTGTATTCCGACAGGGTATTTTCAACTTGCTATGGGGTTCATCAGGACACAGTTCCATCGTGAGTTGAGGAGCCTTGTTTCTCCTACATGCTGACAGATCGGAGCTCTTGGGGGAAGGCAGGGGGATTGCATTGGTGACTAGCAGTTGTTCCTTCTGCAGAAACTCACCAACTTCAGGGACACCCCTTCCCCGCCCCCGCTGGGTCACTTTTCCAAAGAGCCGTGGTCTCTGAGCAAGGGTATTTTTCCTGGAAACATCAGGGTGGATTCCAAGCCCTTTCCCAGAGTGTCCCCCTCTGCAGAGGCAAGACCCTGCTGGAGAGACTGCAAACACAGCCTACATCTCCAGGAAGCAGGCTCAGCCCCACGGGGCCCACTCTGCAGAGGGAGCCGTCTTCAAGGGCTCTGGCTCTGTTCCTGTCCAGTGGGCAGGGAATATTCTTGGAGTGCTGGTCCAACAGGCCAGGTTGACTCCACAGCACTCACGGGTCACTAAAATGGCCTAGGCTCATTCTCAGAGAAACAGCAATGACAACAAACATCTGGTGGTTGACACAGTAAAACCTCGGGCTCAGGTGTGTCTGACTGAGGTGTGTCTCCTGGGTGCACAGGTGTGTGCCAAGCACGGTGGTGGAGCCCGGGCAGGAGCTGGAAGGTCAGCGTTTGGGGTGAGGAAGGCCACCCATGAAAGGTTCGGGTTCCCCCGAAACTCACACCGTCTTTTCAGGTCTTCCTGGACATGGCCCGACCCACGTGAAAACATGTCCAGACTCACTCCCAGGAGCCGTCAGGAGGCGGCGGGGCAGGTTTTCATGAGCACACAGGAGGGAGATGCTCTGAGGGCGGCTTATTTCTCCCACGGCTATTAGAAGTCCAGGGGCACTGGTCTCCCAGCAGGCTACGGCCTCTCGGAAACCTTCAAGTTCCATCAGTTCTCCAAGAGCCGCTTTGGAGAGATTGGGGATCCAGCTTTGAAAACCCCACTTCTTCTGAAGGGCTTCCCAGGCTGAAAGGAGACGTTCATGAGGAGAGAGGGAAAGAGAAATTGGCTCCTCTAAGAATTTTCTGGCAGCAAATCAGGTTTAAAAGTAAATTGCTCAACTCAGCGGGAAAAGTCCATCTGTGGCCTGGACATGGACAAGGGGAGAGGGGAGGCCGGTGTGGAGGTAGGCAGAATTCTGAGATGGCTCCCGGGATGGCCCCCCTAGGCTGTGTGGTCCCCCTTCCCCCCCTGGAGTGAGGGCAGTTCCTGTGACTCGCTTCTAACCAGCAGGACAAGGACGGTGACAGTCACAATGAGTGTTTAAGACTTTGTCGTGAAGCATACACAGAGACACTAGTGCTGCCTTCCAGGGAGCATGTGCCATCTTGTGACCCGCCAGCCGTGGTCATGTGGCAGGAGCGGCAGAGGACCTCTGGAGGCTGAAGCCTCAGTCCTACAGCCACAGGGAACCAACCGCCCGCTACAAAGCACCCTCGGGCTTGGAAGGGACTTCAGCCTTCAGAGGACAACACAGCCTCCTGGACATCTTGATCACACAGCCCGTGAGAACTGAGCAGGGGACTCGGCTAAGCATGCCCAGACCTGGACTCATGGATCCTGGGAGATAATAAATGGGTGGTTTAAAAGAAATAGCTAAATTATATTTTAAGTACTTACAGTCCATCCATTAAAAGTATATGGTCCAATTTATTTTATTGTATTCACAGCTCTATGCAATCATCAGCACTATTTAATTTTAGACCACTTTCACCCCTCTTAAAACTTCCCCCTCTCTCTCTTGCCCGGTCTTTAATACCCACTAATCTAGTTTCTGTCTCTACGTACGTATCCATTCTGCATGTTTCATATGCATCAAATCATATCACACGAGGTCTCTAGTGAATAGATTTTCTACTTATTATATTACTTTCTTGGGGATCCATGTTGTAGCATAGACCATTATTTCATTCCTTTTTATGATTGAATAATATGGCAGTGTATTTTATTTTATATATTAGTATTATTATTTTATATATATATATATATATATATATATATATATATATATTCTACATTTTATTTATTCATTCATAACTAAGTGTACATTTGGGCTGTTTCCACTTTGGACTATTATGAACAATGCGACTATGGATATCTGTGTACAACGTGTGTGTACAGGTTATGTCTGACACCTTTAAGGGACATTCAAGATCATATTGAATGTACTCATTATTCATTCATACCAATAATGCTACTGTAAATGTGTACAAGTTGGGAAATAGAGATTACATTAAATATGTAGAAGTTTGGGGAGGAGTAAGGCAAACCTTAACAATATTACCTTCTACAAACTATGAACATGAAATGCCTTTCCATTTATTGATATCTACTGCAACTGCTTTTAACATTTCAGTTTTCAATGTGATCTCTTTAGTTCTACTTATTTTTTAATGCTATTAAAAATCAAATTGCTTCATTTCTTTTCATTGCTGGTATATCGAAACTTCTATTTATTAGTACTATATTCTGAGACTTTGCCAAACTCATTTATTTGTTCTAATAGTGGATTTTTATGATGAGAGTTCTTAAGATTATTTTTTATATACCATGTCATGCCATCTGTGAATGTAGTTTTACCTCTTTTCCAAGCTGGATGTCTCTTATTTTATTTTCTTGCCTAATTACTTTGGCTGGCATTCAAGTACAGGGTTGAAGAGAAGTGGTGAACACAGTCATCCTTGTTTTGCTCCTGATCTAAGAGGAAGGCGTTCAGTTTTCACCATTATCTCATCTGTGGTTTTTCCTAATGGCCTTGAAGAAGTTTGCTTCTCTTTCTTGTTTGTTGAGTGGTTTTATTATTAAAGAGTTTTGAATTTTGGCAAGTGATTTTTTTTTCTGCATCTGTTGATACAATCATTTCAAATGTTTTTATTTAATTAATATATTGCATTATACTAACTGATCCTAAGATGATCAAACCAAACTTGCCTAGGGATGAATCTCACTTGGCCCTGCTATTATACTATTTATGTCTTTACGAATTTAGTTTGATTGTATTTTGTTGACAATTACTGCATCTATATTCATAAGGTATATTTATCTGTAATTCTAGGTTTTTTACTGATATGATATCAGAGTAATACTGGACTCAAAGAAGAAATTTAGAAATGTTCCCTTCTCTTCTGCTTTTTGAAAAGATTCTCCTAAACACTTAATGAAGGAAATATATATATATATATTATATATATATATATATATATATATATTACTAACTTAAAAAATTACTAACTTGATCTCTTTTTTTTTTTTTAGGTCTATTCTTATAGGAACTATTCTAGTTCCTCTTGAGTAAGTTTCAATCATTTGGATTTTCCTAGGAATTTGTCCATTTCATACACATTACCTAATATACTGACATATAATTCATAATATTTCATTATTATCTTTATTTATGTGAAGTAATATCTTCCCCTCTTATTTATTATTTTCTGATCAATGTAAGTAAAGGTGTCAATTTCATTTCCTTTCAAAAAATCAACTTTGTTTTCACTGATTTCTTAAAAATTGTTCTCCATTTCATTAATTGTTTCTCTATTCTTTATGATTTTTGTTTGATTTACGTTTAGTTTGCTCTTCCTTTTACTGGTGTCTTAAGGTGAAAGGTTAGGTTACTTATTAGAGATTTATATTTTTGTAAATATAAGAACTTACAGACATAAAGTTCCCTTGAAACAATGCTTTATCTTCATTCCATATGTTTTACTATATTTTGTCTTCCTTCTTATTCATCTCAAAGATTTTCTTAATGTGCTATGTGATTTTCTTCTTTGAACTTTGGTTATTTAGGAGAGTATTAAACTTCACATATTTATGAATTACCCAAAGTTCCTTCTGTTAATGATTATTAGTTTCATTCCATCATAGTCATGGTGTCCCAAGTACATTCTTTTAAGTTTATTGAGGCTTTCTGTGGGGTCTAGCACATGGACTCTCTTGCAGAACATTCCATTTGTCCCTGAGAAGAACGTGAATTGTCCTGCTTTGGGGAGGAGTGTTCTCCACATGTCTGTTAGGTCTGTTGGGTTTCAGTGATGTTCAAGTCTCTGTTTCCTTGTTGAGTATCTGCATAGTTATTCCATTTTAGAAAGTGGGTATACTCAAGTCTCCAACTTTTGTAGTTAAATTATCTGCCTTTCCTTTTGCTTCTCCGTTTTCTTGGTGTATTTTGAGACTCTGTTGTTAGATGCATGCATGTTCAAAACTGTTATACCTGCCACATGGACTAAACTTTTTATTATTATTTAATGTGCCACTTTATCTTATTTGATATCAGAATAATACTGGAGTCAAAGAAGAAATTTAGAAATATTCCCTTCTGTTCTGCTTTTTGAAAGGATTCTACTAAACTTGTAATGAAGGATTTTTTTTTTTTTTTGGCTGCTTTGGTAAAATTCACCAATGAAACTTTTATGTTTGTTTTAAAGTCTATTTTTTGTGATATGTGTAGTCATTCCCCCTCTCCTATGGCTTTTCTGTTGTTGTTTGTTTGGTGTTTTATTTTTATTTTCAATTTTTGGTACTGCGGTTTATACCCAGGACCATTTTATCACTGAGCTACATCTACAGCCCCACCCCCATTTTTAGACAGGGTCTCACTAAGTTGTTGAGTGTTGAGAGCCACAGCCGAAGGGGCCCCAGCAAACTTCCAGCTGCCAGCAAACTTCCAGCTGCCGGCTGATGATTGGCTCACAGCAGCCCCAGCAACATCTAGCTGATTGGCTCCTCTGCGGTGATGCTCATTGGGCTGTTTCCCTGCCCTTTCAGACCACGGAGCTGCTCATTGGGGGACTTTTTTGGTTCCGCCCACGTGACCCAGCCAATCAGCCTCAAGAGCAGGAGGATTGTGGGAGGTGGAGAGAAGCTGGTGTGGGAGGGAGAGGCTTGTGGGAAGCCGGTGGTGGCAGTTGAGGCTCTGAGGGTTTTTCCTGAGAGGCTGTTTTGTTTGGCATGTGTGGTTCTAAAAATAAAGTTAGTTTCTTTTGACAAGTGGCTCCTGATTGTGCCCAGCCAGACTGCGGCATTTGGTGGCTCGCACGGGGAGCGACTGAGGGTAAGTGAACTGCTCGCCCCTGAGGGCAGGGCGAGAGGATGGGTAGCCATTTTAAGATTCCTCTTTTATTTTGCTTCACTTTTGTTTTAAGTTGCCTGTCCCTGGAGATGAGTGAGATGGAAGAAAAACCGCTCACATCTGAGGAAAAACTATTTACGTCTGAGGAACAGATAGGGAGAAAGGACGGATGCACATGTCAGGAGGATAGAAAGGCTATAATGACTTTTTGTTGTTCCCTTTTTATTTCATTCTGTCTTGGTTTTGTTTGGCGTCATCTTGTTGGGTTGTATTATAGTAGAAATATGGGATCAGAAATTAGTAAAAAACAAACTGAAAGAGTGTTAAGTAAATTGTTAGAGGAAGGAGGCATCTCAGTAAAATCAAGAACAGTCAGGGCATACGTTGATACAATACAAAAATGTAGCCCATGGCTTTTTAAGGAGGAGTTGTTAAATATATCACAATGGAACCATCATGGTGAAGATTTAAAAAGAATAGAAAAGAAAAGCCCAGGGACTCTGCCAGTTGGCACATTGCCATTGTGGACGTTGGTATCTTGTTTGCTTAGTCCAAAACCTTCAGTTCAGACAATGGTAGAGGAAGGAGAAGACATAATGATTCAAGTAAAAGAGAAGGTCTCTCAAGCTAGTCAGACAGAGGAAAAGATTCAGGTAAAAGAGAAGGCCTCTCAAGCTAGTCAGACAGAGAAAGAAAGTGTAAAACAGAAAAAGCCATCAGGGGGAAAGTTACAACAGGAGACTGCTACTAACACCTTTCTATCACCAGAGGACGTAAGTGTCCAACTAACAAGGCCACCTCCATATGCTGGGAGGTCCCCAACCCCCACAGTTGATAGTTGGGATCCTGAGACAAGATCTCAAATATTAACATGCCCTGTATTTGAGGCAAGAGGGCAGCGATTTTACCAAGTTTTAAATTTCAAAACAGTGAAGCAGCTAAAAGAGGCTGTAACAACCTATGGTCCTCAAGCACCCTTCACTGTAAGCATGGTCGAATCCATTAACAACTTGAACATGACACCAGCAGATTGGGCTAATATGTGTAAAGCTGTGCTAAATGGAGGACAATACCTGTTATGGAAGGTTGCCAATGAGGAATTTTGCAAGGAGACGGCTAGGCGAAATGCAGCAGCTGGTTATCCTCAGAGAAATCTAGATATGTTGTTAGGAAAGGGACCTTATGAGGATCAGCAGCAACAAATTGCATATGATCCTGGTGTATATGCACAAATTGCTGTAGATGCAATTAAGGCATGGAAGACTTTACAAGGACATGGAGGTTTACAAGGTCAATTATCTAAGGTAATACAAGGAGCTAATGAACCTTATGCTGAATTTGTAGATAGGCTTATTCAAACAGCTACCAGAGTTTTTGGGAATACAGAACAAGCAATGCCATTACTAAAACACCTGGCTTATGAGCAAGCGAATCGTTGGTGCAGAGATATCATTAGACCATGGAAACATGAAGATTTAAACACATATATTAAATTATGTAGAGACATTAATGAACAAGGGCAAATTGTGGCAGCTGCAGTAAAACAGGCTTTAGATGCCAGGCCAAGAACATGCTACAATTCTGAACAAACAGGACATTTTAAAAGGAATTGCCCCATTGGAGGAGGGTTTAACAAAACTAGGTATCAAAGGAGTAGAATACCAGGTATTTGCCCACGATGCCGTAGAGGGAGACATTGGGCTAATGAATGCCGTTCTCAAACCACCATAGAGGGTACTCCATTATCAAAAAACGAAAAAGGACCAGGTGTTTATCCACGATATCGTGGAGAAAGGCATCGGGCTCCATTGCCAAAACATGGACAGGGGGGCCCAATGCTCCGGGGCCCAAAACCACAAATATACGGAGCACTGGAGGAACCCAGCAACCCCATCAGGGTAGTGCCCAGGACACATTGTCCATCAGATCCCTCATCAGACAAACCAGAGGGAGCGCAGGGTTGGACATCTGCGTCTCCGCCAGAGCAGTACTAACTCCAGAGATGGGAGTTCAAATCATTCCCACGGGGTGAAAGGACCTCTTCCCAAAGGAACAGTAGGCTTATTATTGGGACGCAGCTCTTCTACTCTAAAAGGACTTATGATAAGTCCTGGGGTAATTGATCCCGATTATGAAGGTGAAATAAAAATTATAGCCAGTTCTCCAAAGGGTATATCAGTAATTTCACCAGGAGATAGAATAGCACAGTTACTAATAATACCCAGCCTACATGATAAATTTTCCAGTCGTACTGTAGAAAGAGGTTCCAAGGGATTAGGCTCCACAGGTGTAGATTGGGCTATGCTTTCTTTAAATTTAGATTCTCGCCCCATGCTAAAACTAAATATTCAAGGACATGAATTTAATGGGCTACTGGATACAGGTGCAGACCTTAGCATCATCTCTCATCAAGAATGGCCAAAACATTGGCCATTACAACAAGCCACTCAAATGCTTCGAGGCCTAGGAGTGGCAACTAATCCCCATAGAAGTGCAATGGTATTAGATTGGAAGGATCCTGAAGGATGTGAAGGAACTATACAGCCATATGTATTGGATCATCTTCCTATAAATTTATGGGGACGAGATGTCCTAGATCAATTAGGTTTGACATTAACAAATAACATCAACCAAAATGCACCCACTATTATGACTAGACAAGGTTTTAGGAAAGGAAAAAGATTAGAAAAACAAGAACAAGGTATAGCAGCACCAATACAAATAGATCAAGGAACAGACAGACATGGGTTGGGTTTTCAGAAAGGGCCACTGAGACAATAAAAATTACTTGGAAATCAGAAAGACCAGTATGGGTTCCTCAGTGGCCCCTGACTAAAGAAAAGATACAAGCAGCCCATGACCTGGTCAAACAACAATTAGCGGAAGGACATATACAACCTTCTGTATCTCCCCATAATACTCCCATTTTTGTCATCAAAAAGAAATCTGGTAAATGGAGATTATTGCAAGATTTAAGAGCCATTAATAATGAGATGGTTATTATGGGACCTGCTCAATCAGGGATTCCTCAGTTGTCTGCTTTGCCAAAAACCTGGTATGTTTTAGTTATAGATATTAAAGATTATTTTTTTTTCAATTCCAATTCATCCTGAGGATAGTCCACGTTTTGCCTTTACTATCCCTGCACTGAATCATGAAGGTCCTGATCAGAGATATGAATGGAAAGTACTCCCTCAAGGGATGGCTAACAGCCCAACTATGTGTCAAATTTATGTTAACAAAGTAATCCAGCCACTTAGAAATCAAAATCCTGAACTACAAATATTTCACTATATGGATGATGTATTATTAGCACACAAAGATAAAAACACATTGCTAGAATGTTATGCCACACTTACAAACTTATTAAAAAATTATAATCTAGAGATAGCAATAGATAAAGTACAATTAAATTTTCCAATTAATTATTTAGGAGTTCTATTATCCTCAACCATGGTCCGTCCACCAAAAATTCAAATACGAGTAGATCAACTCAAATCACTTAATGACTTTCAAAAGTTATTAGGAGACATAAATTGGATAAGGCCTTATTTAGGTATACCAACAGGAGAGTTGGGACCTTTATTTGATATCCTAAAAGGTCCATCAGATCCAAATTCACCCCGAATGTTAACGCCTGAAGCAAGAAAGGCTTTAAAAATCATTGAAACATATATGGAAAATATGCATTTGGATAGAATTGATATAAGTTTGCCTTTATTATTTATTGTACTACCAACAAAAAATATTCCTACAGGAGTATTTTGGCAAGAAGGTCCATTATTATGGATACATTTATCTTATTCTCCTAACACTATTCTTACTAGGTATCCTGAGGCTGTAGGACAATTAATACTCAAAGGAATAAAAGCAGCAAAGGGAGTGTTTGGAATTTCTCCCAATAAAATTATTACTCCATATACTATGAATCAAATTGATGAGTTAGCTAATGAGTTAAATACTTGGGCAATAATCATGTGCAAATCTAATGTTTCATTTGATAACCACTTACCATCTAATCCTTTATTGTCTTTTTGGTCATTGCATCCTGTAATTTTTCCAAAAATGACAAGAAAAACACCTATCATGAATGCTCCAAATATATTCACTGATGGGTCAAATAATGGTACAGCAGCAGTAGTTACCCCTGATCAAACTTTTACATTTTTAGTACCCAAACAATCAGCTCAAAAGGTAGAGCTTAATGCAGTTTTACAAGCTTTTGTGATGTTTAAAGATTCTGTATTTAATTTATTTTCTGATAGTCAGTATGTAGTTAATGCTATAGTATCTCTTGAAGATGCTGGTAGGATTTCCCCTTCTTCTACTGTTTTCTCTTTGCTTTCCACTACACAAAGTCTAATCTGGGACAGAAAAGATCCATTCTTTATAGGACATATCAGGGCACATACAGGATTGCCTGGAGCCCTTAGTTTGGGCAATGATTTAGCAGATAAAACTACACATGACATACATATTTTCTCTACACTAGAAGAAGCTATAAATTTTCATAAAATGTTCCATGTCAATGCTAATACTTTACAAAAGCGCTTTAAAATAACTAAGGAACAAGCTAGACAAATAATAAAGCAATGTCAAAATTGTGTGACCTTTTTACCACAAGTTAATCTTGGAGTCAATCCTAGAGGATTGATACCTAACCATATTTGGCAGATGGACGTCACACACTTGCCAGAATTTGGAAAATTAAAATATTTGCATGTTACAGTTGATATTTCTTCTGGATTTTTGATGGGCTCCCTTCATGCCGGAGAAAAAACTAAAGATTTTATAGCTCATTGCTTACAAAATTTTGCCACTGTGCGTGTTCCAAAACAGTTAAAAACAGATAATGCCCCTGGTTATACTTCTACCTCTTTTAAACAATTTTGCTCAACATTTGGCATTACTCATATAACAGGAATCCCATACAATCCACAGGGACAAGGCATAGTTGAAAGAGCTCATCAAACTATTAAAATGTACTTATTAAAGCAAAAAGAAGGAATTGGGAAGGGGTATATATTCCCCAAAGATAAACTTAAAATAACCCTTTTTACTCTAAACTTTTTAAATTTGGATTCATCAGGACTTAGTGCTGCGGAAAGGCATATGTGTCCAAAAAAATGTACATAAGCCCAAGGTACTTTGGAAGGATATTCTAACAGGACAATGGAAAGGTCCTGACCCAGTAATTGTCTGGAGTCGGGGGTCTGTTTGTGTGTTTCCACAGGGAGAACAGCAGCCGATTTGGATTCCAGAGAGATTAACCAAGGTCCTGACCCAGTGATTGTCTGGAGTCGGGGGTCTGTTTATGTGTTTCCACAGGGAGAACAGCAGCCGATTTGGATTCCAGAAAGATTAACTAAAGCGATTTCTACAGACCAAAAAGAAGATGATTTGGCTCAAATCCATAACAACTGATATCCAAAACTCCAGTTTGGCTATTCTTACATCTGCAACAGAACCAGGATGCTTTTTTCAATATCTATTTTATTATTGCCCTTTGCCATATCATGAAGTTCTATTTTGTTTTTTGAGCTCATACAGACCTAGGTTAATGTTTTGCTGATCAGTTCTATTTTTTGACTATAGAGTTTTTAAACATTGCAATGGAGATTTCACCTGTAAAAAGTTATAAGGCCTTTACTATAATGTTATGTGTTTTATGTATTATATTATGTGTGCACACTTGTGTTTTGTGTTATATGTTTGAATGTACGTATGTCCATATATCATATATGATGAGCGCTCATGATAAAATGGATCCAAATATTTTTTTTTTCACGTGATTTATATGGTTTAATTTAAATTGGGTAAACAACTGTTGAGGATTGTTTTAATATGTAAACAAAAAAGAAGATTAACAGATCTGTTTGTTTACTTTTACCTTTCCTTTTCATTATATTTAATAATTCTCTTAAAGATAATGTAAATTGTTAAGAAAATTGTTTTCTTTTAGTGCCTTCTGTAGTGTTACATAATTTTTTCTTTAGCCATTATTGCCAGAATTCCTATCTTCATCCCAGTGCCGGTGAAGACAATGTAAATTGTTAAGAAAATTGTTTTCTTTTAGTGCCTTCTGTAATGTTACATAATTTTTTCTTTAGCCATTATTGCCAGAATTTCTATCTTCATCCCAGTGCTGGTGAAGTCAAAGATAAAACCAATCTACAGCTTCTGCAATAGCCATCACTGAACTGCTTGCAGAACTTGCCTGGACACATTGTGAGCTCACCTGTATGCATTGTGAACTATCTGTTAGTGCAGCGACTTGTGGTAGTGTTGGGGTATTTTTGCTGATGATGTCATCGGTGGTACA
The DNA here is from genome assembly GCF_021218885.2 of Marmota monax. NCBI lineage: Eukaryota > Metazoa > Chordata > Mammalia > Rodentia > Sciuridae > Marmota > Marmota monax. The sequence continues at coordinate 701 of NW_026693066.1, read as the reverse complement.
ATTTTTCCAAAAGGAGCCGTCAATTGGCTTGGTGTATCTTCCTCCCTTCTGCTTGTCATGATCGTCCAGCTAAAATTTGGGGGCCAACAGAGGTGAGGCAAAGAACCTCACCCCCCCGCTGGTACAAAGACCTCTCCACAGGTGTGGCTGTATACTGGACCAGTAGTCAGTGACGGGTAAGATCCAATTGCAATGGTACCAACCTAAGGACCATATGTACTATTGGACAACCTAAGGCAGGCATGGTCCCTAAGCCACATGCTTGTTGTTTAAACAGAGAGGGGGAGATGTTGAGAGCCACAGCCGAAGGGGCCCCAGCAAACTTCCAGCTGCCAGCAAACTTCCAGCTGCCGGCTGATGATTGGCTCACAGCAGCCCCAGCAACATCTAGCTGATTGGCTCCTCTGCGGTGATGCTCATTGGGCTGTTTCCCTGCCCTTTCAGACCACGGAGCTGCTCATTGGGGGACTTTTTTGGCTCCGCCCACGTGACCCAGCCAATCGGCCTCAAGAGCAGGAGGATTTTGGGAGGTGGAGAGAGGCTGGTGTTGGAGAGAGAGGCTTGTGGAAAGCCGGTGGTGGCAGTTGAGGCTCTGAGGGTTTTTCCTGAGAGGCTGTTTTGTTTGGCGTGTATGGTTCTAAAAATAAAGTTAGTTTCTTTTGACAAGTGGCTCCTGGTTGTGCCCAGCCAGACTGTGGAAG